>NC_057808.1:507206687-507283199 GCF_018294505.1 Triticum aestivum
CCCGGTTGGTGGCACCAACCGGGACTAAAGGGGGGGCATTGTTCCCGGTTGGTGGCACCAACCGGGACCAAAGGCCTTGCGCTGCCCGCGGCCAAAAGTTTAGTCCCACCTCGCTAGTTGAGAGGGGCTCGGAGTGGTTTATAAGCCCCACTGCGGCTGCCCTCTCGAGCTCCTCTCAAATGCAGGCTTACGGGCCTAATGTCACACTGTGCTGTCTGTGGGCCTATTGGGCCTTCTGCGGGCCTGAATCCTGGCCCAGGTTGGGTTTCTAGTCGTATTCACGCCGTGGTGGCCCAATAGGTGGCAGTTTTAAAAAAAATCCAGTTTTTTGGTTCTGTTTTTTGCATTATTTATTTTCTTTTGTTTTTTGCTTTATTTTTTAATTCTTTTTGCTTTTAGGTCAGCAAAATTATAAACTGTCTGTTAGTGCCATTAGTTTTAGAAAAAATATAAACTTTCTATTAGTGCCATTAGTTCTTTATGAAAATTCTTTTTGCTGTATTTAGTTTTTTTGTTTTCTTTTTTGCTATATTTATTTTGTTTTGTTTCTACTTACAACAAAAAACTTATTTATTTTATTTTATTTTGTTTCTAATTACTTATTTATTTTACTTTATGATAATTCTTTCTGCTATTAAAGTTTCTATCAAAAAAAGTTCTTTATGAAAATTCTTTTTGCTTTTAATGATTAAAAATAAAAAAGAGGCGCAATGCGCGTTGATTTGCTTCAAGCCTTTCGGAATAGTGTAGACTGCACTGCACATAGCTCGATGCAGTCTACCTTATTCCTCAAGGCTTGAAGCTAAGCAACGTGAGCATTGCGCCTCTTCTTCATCGTCTCTGCACTCAGGGCTTATAAACCGCTCCTAGTGCCTCTCAGCTAGCGAGGTGGGACTAAAAAACTGCTTAGCTATTAAGAAACTCTAGTACCGGTTCGTGCCACGAACAGGTACTAAAGGTGCTCGTGGGGCCACAGCCTCATTAGTACCGGTTCGTGGCACCAACAGGGACCAAAGGGTGGAATTGGTCCCGGTTCGTGCCACCAACCGGGACCAATGGCCTTGCACAGCGGCGTGGTGGTGAGTTTAGTCCCACCTCCCTAGCTAAGAGAGAGCCGCACCTGTTTATAAGGTGCGGTGCGCCTGTGCTGTCGAGCTCCTCTCTAAAGCAGGCTTACGGGCCTAACCTCTCCATACATGCATGTGGGCCTACTGGGCCTTCTGCGGGCCTGAATCCTGGCCCATGGATGGGTTTCTAATCGTATTCAGGCCGTGGTGGCCCAGTAGGTGGCATAATTTTTAATTTTTGGCCTGTTATTTTTCATGCATTTATTTTGAGCTATAAGACCCTAAAATTGGAAAGCATTTGAAATGAACTCTAAAAAGGTTGAAAGTTGGCATGGTATCATCATTTCATCCACATAGCATGTGCAAGAAAGTTGAGAGGGTTACGGCAAAAACTAGATGCACTTATTGTACAAAACGGACAATGGTATCATACTCGTCTATTACAAATTTGGCATGGTATCATCATAATAGTTGCGGGAGAAAGTCTTCACTTTTTCTTCGCTTGTGTCATTTGCTTATTGCGCCGTAAGCATGGATAATCTTCATCGTTTATCAGGATGCTTGGGTCAGCCTTGACTTTGAAGGGAGGAATTTCATGAAACTTTTCATAATCTTTAGACATGTCTGTCTTGCCCTCCACTCCCACAATGTCCCTTTTTCCTGAAAGAACTATGTGCCGCTTTGGCTCATCGTATGATGTATTCACTTCCTTATCTTTTCTTTTCCTCGGTCTGGTAGACATGTCCTTCACATAGATACCCTGTGCCACATCATTGGCAAGGACGAACGGTTCGTCAGTGTACCCAAGATTGTTCAGATCCACTGTTGTCATTTCATACTGTCGGTCTACCTGTACCCCGCCTCCTGACAGATTGACCCATTTGCACTTAAACAAAGGGACCTTAAAATCATGTCCGTAGTCAAGTTCCCATATGTCCATTATGTAACCATAATATGTGTCCTTTCCCCTCTCGGTTGCTGCATCAAAGCGGACACCGCCGTTTTGGTTGGTGCTCTTTTGATCTTGGGCGATCGTGTAAAATGTATTCCCATTTATCTCGTATCCTTTGTAAGTCAATACAGTCGAAGATGGTCCCCTGGACAACGAGTACAACTCATCACAAACAGTGGTGTCACCTCAGAGACGTGTTTCCAACCAACTGCTGAAAGTCCTGATGTGTTCACATGTAATCGAGTCGTCACACTGCTCTGGGTGTTTGGAGCGCAGACTGTTCTTGTGTTCATCGACATACGGGGTCACCAAGGTAGAGTTCTGTAGAACTGTGTCGTGTGCTTGAGACCAAGAATATCCGTCCCTGCATATTATTGAGTCCCCCCCTCCAAGCGTGCCTTTTCCAGTCAGTCTCCCCTCATACCGCGATTTAGGGAGAGCTATCTTCTTAAGGCCAGGAATGAAGTCAACACAAAACCCAATGACATCCTCTGTTTGATGGCCCATGGAGATGCTTCCTTCTGGCCTAGCGCAGTTACGGACATATTTCTTTAGGACTCCCATGAACCTCTCAAAGGGGAACATATTGTGTAGAAATACGGGCCCCAGAATGACAATCCCGTCGACTAGATGAACTAGGACGTGCGTCATGATATTAAAGAAGGATGGTGGGAACACCAGCTCGAAACTGACAAGACATTGCGCCACATCACTCCTTAGCCTTGGTATGATTTCTGGATCGATCACCTTCTGAGAGATTGCATTGAGGAATGCACATAGCTTCACAATGGCTAATCGGACGTTTTCCGGTAGAAGCCCCCTCAATGCAACCGGAAGCAGTTGCGTCATAATCACGTGGCAGTCATGAGACTTTAGGTTCTGGAACTTTTTCTCTGGCATATTTATTATTCCCTTTATATTCGACGAGAAGCCAGTCGGGACCTTCATACTGAGCAGGCATTCAAAGAAGATTTCTTTCTCTTCTTTCGTAAGAGCGTAGCTGGCAGGACCTTCATACTGCTTCGGAGGCATGCCGTCTTTTTCGTGCAAACGTTGCAGGTCCTCCCGTGCCTCAGGTGTATCTTTTGTCTTCCCATACACGCCCAAGAAGCCTAGCAGGTTCACGCAAAGGTTCTTCGTCACGTGCATCACGTCGATTGAAGAGCGGACCTCTAGCTCTTTCCAGTAGGGTAGGTCCCAAAATATAGATTTCTTCTTCCACATGGGTGCGTGTCCCTCAGCGTCATTCGGAACAGCTAGTCCGCCGGGACCCTTTCCAAAGATTACGTGTAAATCATTGACCATAGCAAGTACGTGATCACCGGTACGCATGGCGGGCTTCTTCCGGTGATCTGCCTCGCCTTTGAAATGCTTGCCTTTCTTTCGACATTGATGGTTGGTCGGAAGAAATCGACGATGGCCCAGGTACACATTCTTCCTGCTTTTGTCCAGGTATATACTTTCAGTGTCATCTAAACAGTGCGTGCATGCGTGGTATCCCTTGTTTGTCTGTCCTGAAAGGTTACTGAGAGCGGGCCAATCGTTGATGGTTACAAACAGCAACGCGTGCAGGTTAAATTCCTCCTGTTTGTGCTCATCCCACGTACGTACACCGTTTCCATTCCACAGCTGTAAAAGTTCTTCAACTAATGGCCTTAGGTACACATCAATGTCGTTGCCGGGTTGCTTAGGGCCTTGGATGAGAACTGGCATCATAATGAACTTCCGCTTCATGCACATCCAAGGAGGAAGGTTATACATACATAGAGTCACGGGCCAGGTGCTGTGATTGCTGCTCTGCTCCCCGAAAGGATTAATGCCATCCGCGCTTAAACCAAACCATACGTTCCTTGGGTCAGCTGCAAACTCAGCCCAGTACTTTCTCTCGATTTTTCTCCACTGCGACCCGTCAGCGGGTGCTCTCAACTTCCCGTCTTTCTTACGGTCCTCAACTGTGCCATCGCATCAACTTGGCATGCTCTTCGTTTCTGAACAGACGTTTCAACCGTGGTATTATAGGAGCATACCACATCACCTTCGCAGGAACCCTCTTCCTGGGGGGCTCGCCGTCAACATCACCAGGGTCATCTCGTCTGATCTTATACCGCAATGCACCGCATACCGGGCATGCGTTCAGATCCTTGTACGCACCGCGGTAGAGGATGCAGTCATTAGGGCATGCATGTATCTTCTGCACCTCCAATCCTAGAGGGCATACGACCTTCTTTGCTGCGTATGTACTGTCGGGCAATTCGTTATCCTTTGGAAGCTTCTTCTTCAATATTTTCAATAGCTTCTCAAATCCTTTGTCAGGCACAGCATTCTCTGCCTTCCACTGCAGCAATTCCAGTACGGTACCGAGCTTTGTGTTGCCATCTTCGCAATTGGGGTACAACCCTTTTTTGTGATCCTCTAACATGCGATCGAACTTCAGCTTCTCCTTTTGACTTTCGCATTGCGTCCTTGCATCGACTATGACCCGGCGGAGATCATCATCATCGGGCACTGGTTCCTCTTGATCTTCAGCAGCTTCCCCCCTTGCAGCATCATTGGGTACATCGTCTGGTTCCTCTTGATCTTCAGCAGCTTCCCCCGTTGCAGCATCACCGTATTCAGGGGGCACATAGTTGTCATCGTCCTCTTCTTCTTCGCCGTCTTCCATCATAACCCCTATTTCTCCGTGCCTCGTCCAAACATTATAGTGTGGCATGAAACCCTTGTAAAGCAGGTGGGTGTGAAGGATTTTCCGGTCAGAGTAAGACTTCGTATTCCCACATATAGGGCATGGACAACACATAAAACCATTATGCTTGTTTGCCTCAGCCACTTCCAAAAAATCATGCACGCCCTTAATGTACTCGGAGGTGTGTCTGTCACCGTACATCCATTGCCGGTTCATCTGCATGCATTATATATAATTAAGTGTGTCAAAAACCATTACAGAACATCATGAATAGATAATTAAGTGACCAAATTAATAGAAGTTCATCATCACATTAGAACCAAAGTACATACATAGTTCTCATCTAACAACATATATATAGCTCTCCCGAGCATCTAATTAATTAATCCATACATTGAAACTATGTAAAACATTTCAATGCGAAAACAAATGCGATCATAATCGCAACCAAGGTAACAATTGATCCAACGGCGTAATGATAACAAGCCTCGGTATGAATGGCATATTTTCTAATCTTTCTAATCTTCAAGCGCATTGCATCCATCTTGATCTTGTGATCATCGACGACATCCGCAACATGCAACTCCAATATCATCTTCTCCTCCTCAATTTTTTTTATTTTTTCCTTCAAGTAATTGTTTTCTTCTTCAACTAAATTTAACCTCTCGACAATATGGTTGGTTAGAATTTCCGGTTCAACCACCTCCTAGATAAATAAAATCTATGTCACGTTGGTCGGTATATTTGTCATAAACAATAAATGAATCAAATAGTTATAAAAAGATAATATATACCACATCCGAATCATAGACAGGACGAGGGCCGACGGGGGCGATTACCAAAACCATCGCACTATGTAATAAGAAGGAATAATGACAGTAACAAAATTAGACAAGTAACTATCTAAAGTAAGAATTTTTTCCTTACAGAAAGAAGATAAGAACATGAGGCTCACCACGGTGGTGCTGGCGATGAGATTGGCGCGGGCGATCGACGGCGGTGAAGACGGGGACGGGACGTGACGGACCGCTAAACCTAGACAAATCTCGGGGAAAATGGAGCTCGGAGGTCGAGTTTCGAGAGGACAAAGATTAACTAGTGTGGCTCAGACATTTCATCGAACACCTCATGTGCATAGGAGGTGAGCTAGAGCACCCAGATGCCCTCCCCTCGCCGGCCAGAAAAAACAGAGCACTCTGGAGTGCTCTGCTGTGGCGATGAGGTATATATAGGGAACTCATTGGTCCCGGTTGGTGGCACCAACCGGGACTAAAGGCCTTTGGTCCCGGTTGGTGTCACGAACCGGGACCAATGCCCCCTTTAGTCCCGGTTGGTGGCACTAACCGGGACCAAAGGCCTTGTGCTGCCCCGCGTCAAAAGTTTAGTCCCACCTCGCTAGTTGAGAGAGCTTGAGAGTGGTTTATAAACGCTGCTGCGCCCACCCTCTCGAACTCCTCTCAACTGCAGGCTTTCGGGTCTAACTGTTCTCTTTGCCTGTGGGGCCGACTGGGCCTTCTGCGGGCCTGAATCCTGGCCCATTGATGGGTTTCTAGTCGTATTCAGGCCGTGGTTGCCCAGTAGGTGGCATAATTTTTTTCCTCTGTTTTATTTTCTCTTTTGCTTTATTTGTTTTGTTTTGTTTCTACTTACCACAAAAAACTTATTTATTTTATTTCTAATTACTTATGTATTTTACTTTAATTATTTTATTTTAATTTATTTTACTGCTGCTATTTTTATTTATTTTACTGCTGCTATTTTTACTTAATTTATTAAGGTTTATTTATTGTAGTTACTATAGTTTATTTTATTTTATTTTATTAAGGTTTACGAGCTGTGGGAGGGACGAGGGGTGGCGACGTGCTGTGGGACACGATGCAGGGGCCGAGGAGGGAATTTAGGGTTAAGTTTTTATACGGGAACGGTTAGACGGGCTTTAGCGGGCTTTCACCGGGCTTGTGGGGTTTTACCAGGTCATCGATGAGACTTTCCAAAAATGTCATTAGAAATCCGTCATGGATTAACAGGTTTCTTGTAGTGATATGTCGAGCACAATGAGTGGTGATCCTCCGGCCTCCCACTCGCACGCAGCCGCCGCCACTCTCCCGCTCACTCTCCGCCGCCGTCGTCACCAGTCCCGGCCATGGCGCCGCCACTGCCGTCGTGCCCCTGAAGACCTATTCATCTTGCCTGAAGGTGATCCTGTGTCAGATCCTCCACTTAACCCGCGTGGACCAGCTCGTGGGTCACTGACAGTGGGTCCCTTGGGCCCACTGGTCAGGTTTGACCAGTCGCCCCCGCCTGCTTCCTCCTCTGGCCGAACAGAGGCGGGGCTCCGGCGATCAACGCCGGCGAACGGCGGCTCCTCGCAGGGTCCTGAGGGCGGGGATGGATCCGCCAGGCTGGGGCGGTCCTCCCGGTGGTCGAGGAGGTGGCGGGGATGGAGGGAGTCGCCGGCGGCGAGCTCCGCGGCGGAGGACAGCTTCGGGAGGTTTGAGGCTTTGGCCTACGGTGGTTCCCCGATGCAGCTGAGGGTTTGGGCGGCTCCGCACTATCGAGGGGAGGAGGATGGTGGTGCTATACGGACGGGGGGGGGGGGGCTCTGGTTGCGACTGAATGGACTGAAGGGCGACGACGGCTGTACTGGCCGGAGATGGGGAAGAAGACCCTCCCTGGTCGATTGCCTGCTATGGGGGTGCTAGGTGGGGTGGCTTGAGGTCGCCTGAGGGACTGGACGGACTCGGGGGCTCCTTATATAGGCGGCCGGAGTCGGTTCCAACGGCGGCCGTGGATAAGAACGGCGAACCGCCCTTCTCTAGCCTGCAGGACGTCGTGGCGGCGGCGGGCACTAGTGGACGAGCTCGCGGATAAGCTTGGACTGCTCTAGAGGCGAGCTGGCGAGCGGCTGTGGCTCGGGCGGCGCCGTCCATGGCAGGGGCCTGCTGTGGCCGGCCGTCGTGCCCCTGAAGACCTATTCATCTTGCCTGAAGGTGATCCTGTGTCAGATCCTGCACGATACCTCATCACTACAACACGTCGGCGGCGGTGTATGAGGCGTCCATGGCCCTGGTGGCGCCTTCAAGGGCGGACACATGATCTTCTAGGGAGGACAGGCCATCAGATTCATCCATTTGGTAGCGTCTTTGTTCATCCAGGTTTGACGATTCATCTTTTCATTATCTAGTCTCTCAGGGATGTCAAACCTACCCTCAACAACTAACATCAGCATTTATTTTGTTCTGTAGTGAACCCCCTCGAAGAATGCATGTCTGTTGCCGTGGCTAGAGAAAATTCTACATATCCACATCCTGATAACCAACAAGATAAGTAGCAGCTTTGATATGGAGGTATTTTCCTTCACTGTGTGTTTTTTCTTTGTGCCCTTTACTGTACTGTAGTAGCATTTGCTAAATTGCATTGAGAGAATAGGATGGCACAACAAGCTAGGGCTTCAAGAAAACCAACCAAATTCCTTTTTTTTGGGATCAACCAACCAAATTGCTGTAATAGCACGATCCGCAAGACCTAGAAGGGATCTACACATGACATCGGTGGCTTCTCCTCCGCCTGCTATTTGCCGCTTTGACACTGTTGACAGAACCGAGTTCCACCAGCTAGGCTCGAATGGTAGATGTTACGGGCAACTGTATGTGAATCCCACTCCAAGGGATCGCCCTTCTCTATCCCAGATATGGCGGTTATGGAGTTGATGGCTCGTGTTTTTTTTTCTCTTTTGCTTTATTTGTTTTGTTTTGTTTCTACTTACAACAGAAAACTTATTTATTTTATTTCTAATTACTTATGTATTTAACTTTAATTATTTTATTTTTATTTATTTTACTGCTGCTATTTTTATTTATTTTACTGCTGCTATTTTTACTTAATTTATTAACATTTATTTATTGTAGTTACTATAGTTTATTTTATTTTATTTTATTAAGGTTTATTTAGTTTTATTTATTTTATTAAGGTTTATTTATTTTATAAATATAAAAAATGAACATAGATGCGCTTATAGAGAAAATTCAACCTAAATTCATAATAAATTTCTATGAAATTTACTATGAATTTAGGTCAAATTTCCTGTATAAGGGCATCTATTTTCACTTTAAGAGAAGCTCAACAAGGCAGATAGGGACGGCCTTATAAACTGATGTGAGCACCCTTCGGTTGGCGAGGTGGGACTAAACACTGGCCGCAACTAGGACCAGGCCTTTAGTCCCAGTTTGTGATAGGAACTGGGACTAAAGGGTGGTGGGCCAGGAGCGTGGCCCATTGGTCCCGGTTTGTCCCACCAACCGGGACCAAAGGGTCCGGACGAACCAGGACCAATGCCCCCACGAGGCCCGGCAGGTCCCTGGCCGCACGAACCGGGACCAATGGTCACATTAGTCCCGGTTCGTGATTGAACCGAGGCTAATGTGAAAACTGTCCTGTGACCTAAGCCCCTTTTCCTACTAGTGATGGGCCATCAAACAGAGGATGTCATTGGGTTTTGTGTTGACTTCATTCCTGGCCTTAAGAAGATAGCTCTCCCTAAATCGCGGTATGAGGGGAGACTGACTGGAAAAGGCACGCTTGGAGGGGGGACTCAATAATATGCAGGGACGGGCATTCTTGGTCTCAAGCACACTACACAGTTCTACAGAACTCTACCTTGGTGACCCCGTATGTCGATGAACACAAGAACAGTCTGCGCTCCAAACACCCGGAGCAGTGTGACGACTGGATTACATGTGAACACATCAGGACTTTCAGCAGTTGGTTGGAAACACGTCTCAGAGGTGACACCACTGTTTGTGATGAGTTGTACTCGTTGTCCAGGGGACCATCTTCGACTGTATTGACTTACAAAGGATACGAGATAAATGGGAATACATTTTACATGATCGCCCAAGATCAAAAGAGCACCAACCAAAACAGCGGTGTCCGCTTTGATGCAGCAACCGAGAGGGGAAAGGACACATATTATGGTTACATAATGGACATATGGGAACTTGACTACGGACATGATTTTAAGGTCCCTTTGGTTAAGTGCAAATGGGTCAATTTGTCAGGAGGCGGGGTACAGGTAGACCCACAGTACGGAATGACAACAGTGGATCTGAACAATCTTGGGTACACTGACGAACCGTTCGTCCTAGCCAATGATGTGGCACAGGTTATCTATGTGAAGGACATGTCTACCGGACCGAGGAAAAGAAAAGATAAGGAAGCGAATACATCATACGATGAGCCAAAGCGCCACATAGTTCTTTCAGGAAAAAGGGACATTGTGGGAGTGGAGGGCAAGACAGACATGTCTGAAGATTATGAAAAGTTTCATGAAATTCCTCCCTTCAAAGTCAAGGCTGACCCAAGCATCCTGATAAACGATGAAGATTATCCATGGTTACGGCGCAATAAGCAAATGACACAAGCGAAGAAAAAGTGAATACTTTCTCCCGCAACTATTATGATGATACCATGCCAACTTTGTAATAGACGAGTATGATACCATTGTCCGTTTTGTACAAGAAGTGCATCTAGTTTTTGCCGTAACCCTCTCAACTTTCTTGCACATGCTATGTGGATGAAATGATGATACCATGCCAAATTTCAACCTTCTCAGAGTTCATTTAAAATGCTTTTCAATTTTAGGGTCTTATAGCTCAAAATAATTAGTAAATGCATGAAAAATAATAGGCCAAAAATTAAAAATTATTCCACGTACTGGGCCACCACGGCCTGAATACGATTAGAAACCCATCCATGGGCCAGGATTCAGGCCCGCAGAAGGCCCAGTAGGCCCACAGTCATGTACAAAGAGGTTAGGCCTGTAAGCCTGCTTTAGAGAGGAGCTCGACAGCTCAAGCGCACCGCACCTTATAAACAGGTGCGGCTCTCTCTCAGCTAGCGAGGTGGGACTAAAGTCACCACCACGCCGCTATGCAAGGCCATTGGTCCCGGTTGGTGGCACGAACCGGGACCAATTCCACCCTTTGGTCCCTGTTGGTGCCATGAACCGGTACTAATGAGGCTGTGGCCCCGCGAGCACCTTTAGTACCGGTTCGTGGCACGAACCGGTACTAGAGTTTCTTACTAAGCAGTTTTTTAGTCCCACCTCGCTAGCTGAGAGGCACTACGAGCGATTTATAAGCCCTGAGTGCAGAGACGATGAAGAAGAGGCGCAATGCTCACGTTGCTTAGCTTCAAGCCTTGAGGAATAAGGTAGACTGCATGGAGCTATGTGCAGTGTAGTCTACACTATTCCGAAAGGCTTGAAGCAAATCAACGAGCATTGCGCCTCTTTTTTATTTTTAATAACTTATTACAACTCCGGACTTCTTGTGTTCCGACAAAATAAAATAAACTTTAATAAAATTTATGAAACTAAAATTAACAAAGTATTTTCTGTTCAAAACATTATAACAAACCTCTATTATTATTGAAACTAAAATCATATAAAATTGATGCAACTAAAATTATCGAAGTATTTTCTGTTCAAAATCATTAAAAGAAAAAAGAATTTTCATAAAGAACTTTTTTTGATAGAAACTTTAATAGCAAAAAGAATTATTATAAAGTAAAATAAATAAGTAATTAGAAACAAAATAAAATAAAATAAATAAGTTTTTTGTTGTAAGTAGAAACAAAACAAAATAAATAAAGCAAAAAAGAAAACAAAAAAACTAAATACAGCAAAAATATTCATAAAGAACTTTTTTTGATAGAAACTTGAATAGCAAAAAGAATTATCACAAAGTAAAATAAATAATTAATTAGAAACAAAATAAAATAAAATAAATAAGTTTTTTTTTGTAAGTACAACAAAACAAAATAAATAAAGCAAAAAAGAAAACAAAAAAACTAAATACAGCAAAAAAAAATTGGGGCGCTGCCCGCTTAGCCTTCCAACCCTCAGGTTTGCAAATACAGGCCCAGAAGGGCTAGGAGGCTAAACGGGCAGCGCGCCAAAGTTAGGCCCAGAAGCCTGCTATAGGGAGGAGTTCGAGACAGCAGCCGCAGCGGGGCTTATAAACCACTCTGAGCCCCTCTCAACTAGCGAGGTGGGACTAAACTTTTGGCATCGACGCGGGCAGCAAGAGGCCTTTGGTCCCGGTTGGTGCCACCAACCGGGACTAAAGGGGTGCATTGGTACCGGTTCGTGGCACCAACCGGGACCAATGCCCCCCCTTTAGTCCCGGTTGGTGCCACCAACCGGGACCAAAGGCCACCGCTTCCCGCCCTTTGCGCTGCTGAAAAGGGACCTTTGGTCCCGGTTGGTGGCACCAACCGCGACTAAAGGGTGGCATTGGTCCCGGTTGGTGCCACGAACCGGGACCAATGCCCTTGCTATATAACCAGGACTTGTGACAATTTCACATCTCCGTCGCCTCCCTCGCCAGTTGCCCCCGCCGCCAGGCTGCCCAAATCGCTCGCGCGCTCCTCGTCGCCGTCTACGCCGCCGCCAACGCCGTAGCCTCCCCGAGCCCGCGCCGTCCTCGTCGCCGGCATCCCTCAGCCCGCCGTCCTCGTCGTCCCCGTCGCCGCGTGCCTCCCCGATCCCCCCCCTCCACGTCCCTGTCGCCGCCTGCCGTCCTGAGACCGCCGTCCCCGTCACTGCGTGCCGCCCCGAGCCCGCCGTCCTCGTCGCCGGACTCCTGCCATCGCCGCCCCCCTCGAAGTGAGCCCCCCCTTTCCCATGGTCCCGATCGAGCGCCGCTCTTGCGCCTGAGTGCCCCTTGCTCTCTGCCGCCCCTGCTCCATGGTCGCCGCCGGCCCCGACGCATTGAAGAGCAGAAGGAGAGGAGAAGGAGAGGAGAGGAGAAGGAGTGGAGCAGCAGCAAGACGCCGTCCAATTTTCTGACATTTCTGAATTTTTTTACAGATATGAACAGTGCATATAGTGGGTGTTTGATCAAATGCTAGATGGTGTTGGGCATTTTTAGAATTTATGATATTTTTTGTGGTGAGGTACTAATGCAAGACAAAGGTGATGGCAAAATTTCAGAATTTTTGGATTGGTTTAGAATAGGTTTTCAGCAAGGAATTTGAATCTGGTTTAAATTTCATTTGAATGGAATTTGAAAATTTTGAACTATGGATCAGAAGGTTTTTGGTGAAATGGAGTGTGGGTACTGTCATGAAGTTGGAGTAGTTTTTGTGGTTGTAAAAGAGTTAGGAAAATTTAGAATGTGCTAAATATGTCATAAAATGTTTTTTTGTTCATATACAGAAAGTTTTTATATATGACTATGGATATATGAGCAATGATGATCCATGGATGTATGCATTGATATATATGAGAAACGATGTTCATAGAATATTTACCAAGTATATATGTATTTTTTTTCATAGCATTTTTTTCCATTTATATATGTATGTGGCTATAGATGGATATATATGAGAAATGATGATCCATGGAAAAGTTTTATATATGCAAAAGTTACATTTTTAGAAAAGTTTTATATATCTAGCTAGGAAAGGAAGAAGAAGAAAAATAAGGAGAGGAAAAAGGAAAATAAGAAGAGGAAGAAAGGAGAAGAAGAGGAGAGGAAGAAGAGGAGAAATAAATAAGAAGAGGAAAAAAGAAGAAAAAGAAGAGGAGAAGAAGAAAGAAATAGAAGAGAAGAAGAAAAAATAGAAAAAATTCTATTTTTTCTTCTTCTCTCCTCTATTCCTTTCTTCTTCTCCTCTTTTTTTCTTCTTTTTTTCTTCGATCTTCTCCTCTATTCCTTTTCTTCTTCTCCTCTTTTTATTTCTTCTTCGTTTTCTTATGTTTTATCGGGTCTGTCGTCGTCGATATACCCCTCTCCCGATAACTTCAACACGAGGGGGGTCGATATACCCCCTCCCCGCCGATAATATTATTTTCCCATGTACGTATGTCGTCGTTGTCGATATAACCCCTCCCGATAACTTCAACACGTGGGGGGGGGGTCGATATACCCCCTCCCCGATAACATTATTTTCCCATGTATGTATGTCGTCGTTGTCGATATATATAACTCCCTCCCAGATAACTTCGACATGATGGACGGTCGATATTTATACCCCCTCTCGACCGTGATAACTTATACCACGGAGCACCCCCGGCCCTCTCGCTCGACCAAAACTCTCGAGGACACCCAAACCCTAGAAAAAAACGATGTCGGTCTCCTACCCCCTCCCGCCGCGCCCCTACCCTTGAAGCGTTGCCTAGGCCACCCCAAACCCGGAATAAGCTAGGTCTACGTTTGCACTAATATATCCACCTGCTGTCATGTTTGTGTAATAATTGCCATGTTGTAATATTTGCAGAAACAATGGAGCACGGACGAGACGAGCAAGCAGAAGAGGTGTTGGGGGACATAATCTTAGCCGGAGGTGATATCTTGTCGTATCTTAACGACAATGATGGTCTGGAAGAACAGGGTGAAGAAGCAGGCTACGGTGATCGAAGAGTGGAGGAGGAAAGACATGATTATGATGGCTCCGGTGACCCAATGCTGGTGCAAGAAGGAGCCCGTGGTGACGGCTCCGGTGACCGAACAGAGTCCGGCCAGGTAAATATATTAGTTAAGCCTGTGCTGACTAGCTAATTGATGCATTCATTGTTTTGGTATGTACACATATTAATTAACACTCGTCTTTCTTCTTTTTTCTAGCCCTCCGGATCGAGCACAACTTCGGTAAAGAGACGAGGCCCGAAGAGAAAGTTGCGCTCGGATGAAAGGTTTGAGATCACAGCAATCGCGCGCGACGGCCAACCGATTGAACCCATCCGGACAAAGGATGCATTTGCTGCTCAGTGCGGGGTTCTAGTTAGGGACAAGATCCCGATCAGCATCCAGCAATGGTATAAGCCTAAGAAGGAAGACCCTGAGGTGTCTTATGTCAATGATATGCAGAAAGATGATCTTTGGACTGAGCTGAAGGCAAATTTCACCCTACCGCCAGAGGAGGATCCGGAGAAGCCAGTTATAGAGCAATTAATCAAGTCTCATGCTCTTAAGAAGATGGCAGACCTATTCAGGAGGTGGAAGAATGAGCTGAAAACGTTTGTCGACAAAGAAGAGACACCAGAATTCATCGGCCGGTATGAGAAGATCAGAGATCACTGGCCCGCATTTGTGGCCCACAAGACATCGGAAAAGAGTAAGAAGATGTCAGCGACAAACAAGAAGAATGCTGCGAAGAAGAAGCTTCACCATCGCACGGGGTCAGGTGGCTACCTCAAAGCCCGACCTAAGTGGGCCAAGGCTGAGAATGATCTGCTTGAAAAAGGGATCGAACCACAGACAATGAACTGGACAGACCGTTGCCGGACTTGGTTCTTCGGGGCTGGCGGAACCTTGGACCCTGTATCAGGGAGGTGCGTTTGGACGAACGAGCTTTTGAGAATACCAGTCAAGAAGATTCAGCAATATATCGATAGAGCGCAGGAAGGGACGTTCGTTCCAGACAGAGAGAACGACGAGCTCACAATGGCCCTCGGGAATCCTGAGCACCCTGGACGGACACGAGGCACGCCAGGCTCCGTTCCGTGGAAGGCTGGTTTTCCGGACGCGGGCGGTTACAAAAGCCAGGAGAGGAGGAAAAAAGTGGAGCAGATCCAAATTCAGAAGCTGCACGAAAGGGTTCAAGCGCTAGAGGAACGAGACGGCAATCGACATGCCGAAACTGCCCCCGAAGCTACACCGCCATCTCAGCGGAGAAGCAGCGTGGCTTCCACCGAGCTGCTTCAGCTGGAGCATGCGGCTCCTGCTAGCTACCCCGTGGATGCTATCACGGAGTCTCAACATTGCCACCTTATGGCGGAATGGCAGAACTTCAAAGTCAAGGCGGCTGTTGGCTCTGTTTTACCTCCTGAACCCGGCGCAACCTACCACTGCCGGCCGATTCCAGAAGGATATGCTAGGGTGATGGTGGATGAAATAACGGAGGGATTTGAGGAGCTCCAGCTTGACCACCCTACCGGTGAAGGGGAGACTCGGCTGGGTTCTGCTCTGAAGACTCCATGCCTATGGCGGAAGGAGCTCATCAAGCTTCCGAACTGGACGGCTCCGGCGAGTAAGGGCACTCCGCCTCCTCCTCCGCCTCCTCCTCCGGCGAGTGATCAGGGCACTCAGCCTCCTTCTCCGGCGCGTGGCGGCACTCCGCCTCCTTCTCCGCCAGCGCCGGCGCGCCAGAGCAGCCAGCCTCCTCCTTCTCCACCTCGTCAGCAAGGGCGGAAGAGACCCGCCGCCGCTGCGGCTGCTCCGGCGCGTCGTAGTCCTTCTCCTCCGCCTCGTAAGCAAGGAAAGAAGACAGCCGCAGCCGCTCCGTCTGCTCTGCCGGCGTCTAGCAGTACAGCTGCCAGAGGCGGGAGGCAATACAGATTCGGTCCTTCTCTGAAGACTCCAGAGAAGTTACCATACGAGAGGACCGAGGAGGAAACCAGGAAGATCGTGCGAGCCGAAGTGAAAAACTTCTTTGAAGGGGTGAAAGCAAAGAAACATCCACCTCCGGAGAAGAAGGTAGATCCGGTGAAAGCAAAGCGCACTCTGGCTGCCCTGACAAAACCACCAAAGTCTCCGCCGAGAGGCAACTATGAGCGCATTCTTGCAAAGACATATGCCAAAGCGGAACGGTCGGGAAGTACTGTCGGTGATAAAAGGTTAAAAGAACGACGAGCTGGGAAAAAAATTGCCCAGCTCGGCGAACAAGCGAACCAATCGTGCCCCCCGCTCAAGGTGTCAAAAGACATCGTCGCTAATGATCCGAGTATGGTGCCCGGTTATAGCAATCTTGGAGATTACCTGCCCGATGATGTACATTATGAAATCATGGAGGTGGACGAACACAAATACCATTACGGGAAGCCTCTCGTCAAAGATGAAAGATCTCTAAGCACGATGATGCGAAGACTACATGATTGGTACATGAAAACCTGCAGAGAGTCTGATGGGATGGATACTTTGACGCTGAGAGTTAAACCGGAGCATGACCTCGTTGGAATTGATCTGCTGAATGTTCCATTTGAGGATTTCTTCCAGTTTTACAATCAAAAGGCCCTCGATAAAACAACGATCACTTGCTACTGTCTGTAAGTAGTACTACTTCTGTCATTAAGTCTCTCTATATAGGTCAGCTCTTTCATTGCATGTATTTATACTTATCCTCACTATATTATGCAGATTGAAGATCGCCGAATTGAAGAAAAGACAAATCGGTGATATTGGGTTCATTAACACAAATCTCATAGATGCATATACGGTTGAAAAACATCCCAAAGAAGCCGAGGCCAACTTGCTACAATCGTTGGTATTAAATCAAAACAAAGATATAATACTCTTTCCTTACAACTTCAAGTGAGTGTTACTGTCTTGTGCATATTCGGTTTCCCTTATTAGTCCAGGTTATGGTAATGTAATTGATGACTTATGCATGCATGCGCAGCTTCCACTATATTCTCCTAGAGATTAAGCTTGAGCAGGGAGTAGTAACCGTCTTAGACTCGAGACGAAAAGATCCCCAGGACTATGCGAACATGACTCAAATGCTCGAGAAGTAAGTTAAATCGATCATTATCCACCATATCAGCAACTTTGTTCATTTCCTGATATCAAGTAATTGTTTTCTTTGTCTGGCAGGGTTTGGAGAAAATTCACCTCAAAAGCTCCGGGACTGCCGAAGAAGCTGCAATTTAATCACCCGAAAGTAAGTACTATAGTAGCATGTTCCGCGCATCTCCTAGTGATTCAAGCGCTAGTTTCATCAATACCATTTAGCATGCTTGCTTATCAGTTTGATTGACCTCTATTTCTTGTAAAGTGGTTGTGGCAGGAACCCGGGAATAATTACTGTGGATACTACGTTTGCGAGTCCATCCGCTACACGACCTGTGAGCGGGGCTACACTGAAGAACAATATGAAGTGCGTAAGCAATAATATTCACAATTTTATTTTATTACCATCATTTGTGTTGAGTTTCATTTATTCATATATATATGTATTGACCCCCTTCTTCAAATTAGATGTTTCGGAAGCGGGATGAACTCCTAGCACCAGATCGTATGCGAGGAATTCAAGAGGAATTGGCGGCATTCTTCCTTGACCACGTGATCGCTGAAAACGGAGAATACTATGTGGACCCTGTGTTCCTACAATTTAATTAGGAGATTGTATTGTAAGAGATAATTATTGTATATATGTAGCCGGTAGTGTCGGATAGATATACGAGAACTTGTTGTTCGACCAATATCTCGGAGAAGGAGAGGTGGTCGATATCACTTCTCTCTGTATGCATATGTTCATGACGATCTTCTGTTTCCTTCATTTGATTACTAGCTAGCGTGTCTACTCCTCTCCATACGTATATAGTACGTAGCGTCGACCAAGCACGGAGATAAGAGAGGACACTTCTCTCTATTAATTAGCTAGCTAACACAATATATGAAACACCTAAATTAACCCCCCAAAACCCCTAAACCACCCCCTTTCAAAAAAAACAAAAACCTCAGCTCCTGCCAGCTGCTGACGCATGGATGCCTATTGGTCCCGGTTGGTGTCACCAACCGGGACAAAAAGCCCTGCCTATTGGTTCCGGTTGGTGGCACCAACCGGGACCAAAGGCCCTCCTGCCTGGGCTCCCCGCACCGGCCACGTGGACGGCCTTTAGTCCCGGTTCGTGTAAGAACCGGGACTAAAGGGCTAGGGCATTAGTAACGACCCTTTAGTCCCGGTTCCAGAACCGGGACTAAAGGCCCTTATGAACCGGGGTAAAAGCCCCTTTTCCTACTAGTGTATGGACGTATCCTCTACGTAAAAAATCTGAAGCTTTTTCCCTACTGTCTAACTTTCGTGCTTATGTCGCCATGCAGTTCTCTCTCTCTCTTCAAGCAATTCAGTGCGATAACAGACGTGAATTCGACAACCACGCCCTCTAGAATCTCTCCGCCCACCATGGGATTTAGCTGCATTTCTCATGTACCTATACTTCCCCACAAAACGGTAAAGCTGAACGCATCATTCGTACTGTCAATGACATCAAATGCACCCTCCTATTCCAAGCGAGTATGCCTCCAAATTTCTGGGTCGAAGCTCTCCACACCGCCACCTATCTCCTAAACAGACTACCCACCAAAGCACTCACCGCCCCATGTCCATTTTCCGCCCTCTTCTCAAAACCACCAGATTATACCCTTTTTCGCACTTTCGGCTGCCTATGCTACCCCAACCTCACCGACACAATGCCCCACAAATTGTCCCATCGTTCCGCCGCGTGTGTCTTTCTGGGTTATCCCTCCAATCATCGTGGTTACCGTTGCATGGATATTGAGTATCGGCGCATCATCATCTCCCGCCACGTGATTTTTGACGAAACTCGATTTCCCTTTGCACCCAATTTTTCTGTCTCTAACATGCAGCAGCACGCATCGACATCAGCCACGGACGATGATCCGATCGACGTCCCCGCCTCGATCCTCGTGCCTCCCATGCAAGCTGGCCCACGTTGGTCCCCTGGACCTCGCTTCGCGCCTACCCCAGCCTCACTGGCACGCTCTCCTTCGTCACCGAGCACGCCGGCCAAGTCGGCCTCGTCAACCTCGCCGGCCGGTCTCTCCAGCCCAGCAGGCCTCCATACCGGCCTCGCCCGACAGCGGCCCTACATCTGCTGCTGATCTCGAGGACGCGGCCTCTGGCGCTGCGTCTCCCACGTCGAGCTCGTCCACGGCTTCGTCCACGACTTTGCCGACTTCGTCGTCCCCGCCGTCCCCGACTCCTGTTGTTCCAGTTCATCGCATGGTCAC
This sequence comes from Triticum aestivum, assembly GCF_018294505.1. Classification (NCBI taxonomy): domain Eukaryota; kingdom Viridiplantae; phylum Streptophyta; class Magnoliopsida; order Poales; family Poaceae; genus Triticum; species Triticum aestivum. The sequence goes on from NC_057808.1 coordinate 507,226,146, forward strand.
CCACCGACAGGCTGGCAAGATCATCGGACCTCGTGAGCGCCTCGACCTTCATGTTGTTGCCGCGACCGCTCCTATTTTCGCCCACGCAGTTGTCCCATCGCCGGTTCCCAAGTCTGTTCGTGGTGCTCTCAAAGACCCGAACTGGCTCGCGGCTATGACAGACGTGTATGGTGCTCTTCTCGCCAACGACACATGGGTTCTTGTGCGTCCTCCCGCCAACGCCAACGTCATCTCCGGGAAGTGTGTGTTTCGTTACAAGTTCAAACCCGACGGCAGCCGCGACCGCTACAAAGCACGTCGGGTCCTCCGTGGTTTCTCCCAGGAGCACGGCATCGACTTCGACGAGACCTTTAACCCGGTGGTTAAACCAGCTACCATCCGGGTCATCCTCTCCGTCGCACTCTCCTCCAACTGGAAGATTCGCCAACTCGATGTCAAGAACGCCTTTCTCCATGGGCGTCTTAACGAGGTGGTATTTTGTCACCAGCCAACTGGCTTTGTTGACTCCGATCACCCTGACCATGTGTGCCGCCTCAACCGCGCACTCTATGGCCTGAAGCAAGTCCCTCGTGCGTGGTATCACCGCTTTGCGAGCTTCATCACCTCCTTCGGCTTCACCTGCTCCAAGTCGGATACATCACTATTCACTCTACACGGTTCCATGGGGACTACTTATCTTCTCCTCTACGTCGATGACATCATCCTCACGGCTTCTACATCGACCCTGCTTGAGCGTGTCATTACCGCTCTCAGCGCCGAGTTTGCCATGAGCGACTTGGGCGAGCTACACCACTTCCTCGGCCTTGCTGTTCGTTGTGACTCTAGTGGGATGTTCCTCTCGCAGACTCAGTATGCTCTCGAGATTCTCGAGCGTGCTGGCATGAGCTCCTGCCACCCTGCCTCAACACCCGTGGACACATCGCCCAAGCTAGAAGCTGCCGCCAGCTCTCCTGTTGCTGATCCTTCCGAGTATCGGAGTCTAGCCGGTGCTCTTCAGTACCTGACGTTCACACGTCCTGACATCGCCTATGCCGTCCAGCAGATTTTTCTTCACATGCATGATCCCCGTGACCAGCACCTGACCTTGGTCAAGCGTGTTCTCCGCTACGTCAAGGGTACCCTGCACCACGGCCTTCAGCTCACACCCTCCTCTACGGATCGCCTTGTTGCTTACACTGATGCAGACTGGGTTGGTTGTCCTGACACTCGCCGATCGACATCCGGCTACTGTGTGTTCCTTGGCGACAACCTGGTCTCGTGGTCCTCCAAGCGCCAGCACATTGTCTCCCGCTCTAGCGCTGAAGCGGAGTATCGAGTTGTCGCTAATGCAGTCGCTGAAGCAAGTTGGCTTCGCCAACTCCTCCAGGAGCTTCACCGACCTGTCCCTGCTGCCACAGTCGTTTTTTGCGACAATGTCAGCGTGGTCTACATGTCCACGAACCCCGTTCAGCATCAGCGCACCAAGCACATCGAGATCGATCTTCACTTCGTTCGAGATCGTGTTGCGCTTGGGCACATTCGAGTTCTTCATGTGCCTTCTTCCCGGCAGTTCGCGGACATCTTCACCAAAGGCTTGCCATCGCCATTGTTCTTGGACTTTCGGTCCAGTCTCAGCGTCCGAGAATCTCCCGTTGTGACTGCGGGGGGCTGTTAGGCAATCCGATCTGGTTATACTTTGCCATATTTAGTGCTCCTATATTTGCATATAAATCGGGCCATTATGGTTAGGATTGTATTGATTTGTTTCCATGATTATCTTGTAACCTGTCTATATATATGAGGTAACACGGAACACACAATTACGTGGTCAAACATTCTCTCTTTCTAGTTCTATCAGCGTCGAGCTCCAGTGCGGGGATAAACGCACACGGAGGCCACCGGGGATCTAGAGCATTTTGATATATCTTTATTAGATTTTTTTTCTTCTTCTTGATATTTTTTCAACAGAAGTTCCCATTTGTACTATTGATGGGACTATGCCGTACGTGCTTTCAGTGTATGACCATGTAGTACCATGGCAAGTCTAACCGTCAAACCAAGTCAATGCATGTACGTACACAAGTGCGATGCACAGCACCACGACCAAGTACGTGGACGAAGGCCGCATATGCATCTGACCCAACACCCTCCAGCCAGTACCGCAGTTCATGGCGTGACAACGTACACGCCTCCGCCGGCGAACGGGACTCCGCCACCGACAAACGCTAAGAACGGGATACCGCTGGCTCCACGAGACGGTTTTTTCGGCTGACGCTCCCATGGCCGCACCCGACTCCACTGAAGGGCTCAGGAGGACTTCGGAATACGCTGGCACCATTGTTGCCGAAGCCATTGCTATTTAGGCCGCCCATGGCCAAGAAGCCCAGTAGGTCCCCCATGCCCATGAAGATTTTTCTTGGTCACCGTGCCATGGTGGCAGCGGCTGGAAGCGAGGCCATTGCCGCCGCACCGCCCGTTGCAGCAGGCACAGCCCCATGGTGTGCTCCACAGTGCGACTCAAAGCAGGACGAGGAAGGTAACAATCCCATGTGGTGTGGGGTTCTAGATTTTACTCTCTTCCTCTGTTGTGCGTGCGAGGTGCTGCCGTTGATGCATTTGTGGTGCGGAGTTTGTGGTTTAAATAGGCGGTAGAGGAGAAGCGCGTACGAGGGGAGGCACGTGGAGAGTTTAAAAAGACGGAGGAGGAGATGTCCCGAATTTTGCTCTCTTTTAAGACCGTGCTTCCTTTGTCCTAACAAATAAAGATTTCTGCGGCTCAAAGCTCAGCTTTTATAAAGGCCCATGGCCGAATCATTTTGTCAGTTTGTATTTAAGCATATGCTATTTCTCGAGAGAGTTTCTCGCTATAGCTGTTGAAATGCACCAACCTTCCTTTTTACTGCATCTATAGTTTGACACAGGTTGGTCTCTCACGAGCTGATATGCACACAAAAGAGAAAGGCCGAGGGACAAATTTAGCAAGGCCCTTTTCCTTGAACAAATATAATTACAGCATGTGACTATTAAGCACAATGGAATTGTCTACCTGTAAAAATGGTATCCCCTCTGTAAATTAATATAAGATCTTCTAAAAGATCTTATATTAATTTAAACTGTGGGTAATGTGGATTAATGGATCAAGTAACAAAGTCTGGAGTGAGCAGTCAAAGGAACCCAAGGTACAAAAATCATTCCACTGGGAAAATATTTAATTTTCAGTCTGAAGAATCAGCCTTCCATTTCTTGCTTACAACCGGCAGCGCTGCTTCACCTTCAATCCCTTAAGAGGATCTCCAACAAGCGCGCCATAGAGCGGTGCGCTAATTTTTTCCAGCACCGAAATAGCGCTTTTTAGAGCGTCAGAGGGCGTTTGCTTTACTAGGCGCTGCAAAACTTAGCGCGCCGCTGCAAAATCCAGCGTGCGCGAGCAACCGGTGCTTGGAAAAAATGGAACCAACACATACGAGAAAAATATGAAACAACACGTAGTTCAAATTCAAACCCCACACCACAAGCTAGTTGATACGATGCAAATATAAAACTGGATAAAAACGATGCTACGATGCAAATATACTAGATAAACACGTTGACAACTAGATAAACTACTCGTCATCGTCCTCGGTGGTGTAGTCCGACGACGTAAATGCGTCGGTCCACGGAGGATCTTCCTTGTCCCAGGTTGACGCAGGTCCCAGGTCGCATTGGGCTTCCGCCAGTGCCTTCCGCTCACGCCTGTCCACCCGATGCGCGACTCGCTCCGCCCTCCTCTGCGCCCAGAACTTGTTCTCGGCAATGACATCCTGCGGGAAGCAATCGCACCACACAGCCATGCCGTGCTGATCCGCCTCGGCGATGAGGAGGCGACGCTCCTGCCTCCGCTGGACGCGGCAATCCTCCTTGGTGATTAGTCGTGGGGGAGGCGCGAGTTCCTGCGCCTGCTCGCGCATCCGCACATTGGAGAAATTCATCCGCGCCCGTGGCCTCCCGAAGCGCCATGCCACCATGTCGTACGTGCGGGCAGCCTCGTGGGCGGTCTCGAACGTTCCAAGCCCAAGACGTGTATCGCCGGAGCAGATCTTCGCGTAATACACGCCGAAGGGACGGAGGCGGACGCCGCGGAAGTCCGAACAGCTCTGAGGGCTCGGCGGCATGGCGGGGCGCTGGAAGACACGGGGGAGAAGGCGCAGCAGCGGCGGGGCACCGGAAGAGGCGAGGAAGAAGGCGCGGGAGAGGGAAAGGGTGGGGGTTGGCGGCCGCCCACATGCGGCTTTTAACCAGCGCACTGGACTCCGTGCGCGATGCCGCTTTTTTCCCGCGCGCTGATTTCTTTCCCGCACCAAATTTCGCGCTCCCGCTGGAGCGCGCTAAATAGCCGGTTCTTTCAGCGCTGGACTGAGATGCTTTAATGGGCACCTGGAGTCGGCCCATTTCATTTTAAGCACACTTCTGTTATGTCTTATCGTAGCCTCTTAATTTCTTTTCTTTCTTGTTTCTCCTTTTAAATCAATCGTTCTCATTTCTCATTTCATTATTAAAAGACACAGTCTTATAAAGAAAAGGAGAAGAAGGGCACGTACATATACATGGAGTTTCTTAGCTCAAGCTCATATGAGCTATTGGGCGAACAATAAATTTGAAAAAAAGTTCAAAAATTTCTGAATTTATTTGTCACAAACATTAAAAAATGTTGTCAATGCTTGCAAAGTTTCATACCGAAATGACATTTGTAGAAGTCATGTAAAAAATAAATGCTCCAAAAAATTTATTTCCAAAGGCATTTTAGAGTGATGATTTTTTTTGCCATGACTTTCACAAATGTCATTTCATGATGAAAATTTACAAGCACTCCAATCATATTTTTTTTGAATTTATTTTCATTTTATTGGGATTGCACTGTTCATCCCGAGCTCATTGGAGCTCGGGAACAGAACAGTACTTACGATGAACAATCTTTTTGCATAGATTTTTCTATGTTGAACTTTCTACTGTTGCATATGTGTGATCTTCAGAGCATCTAACCTCGGAGCCACTCCCCCCTTCCACACACACACACAATGTTAGGGCACCGCTCGGACAGAAAACACCGATCAACTGAACCCCTGAGAGCCAGCCCAAACATCCAGCTGTTCGGCACACCTCAAACTCAGCCCATATATAGGGTGGATTTAGGGGTTTGCACATGAGGTAGGCGGCTATGAACGCGGACAAATGAGAGGTTACTGGATGCTGTCCGTGAACGCGTCCGCAGACATATAGCAGGGCATGTTAGGCTGCTCCGGTTGTAGATGCTCTTATTACGGATTTAACAAAGAGAAACTCATCAACATCGCCCACAACTACAAAAATTAGTGCTCACATTATCCATATTAATTGTTGCTAATATAATAGAAACTTGTACTAAATCAGTTATAATTATTATTGATTGAAGGCAGTAGTGTTTTTATGCCTCATGTTTCTAGTGAATTGTTGCTACTTTTTCTTTGCGAAATCATATTTTGACTCAAGGTAAAAGAGACCATATTCAGTATCTTCACGCGACTGCAGGATGTGATTTAATATTTTGGAAAAAATCATCAGGCAACTACCGTACCCCTCCCCACCAAAACTTGCATGACCGGTGAACATGTAACCCGTAGGGTGATATTCTTTGAAGAAAAATGCAACTACCACCCCTTAGTTGCACATGACCAGTAGATGCAGCTTCGATGATTTTGTTTGTTTGTTCGGTCACATACGATTCAGTGGATTATGTTCCACAATTTCATAGACTGAGGCGAACCGAGCCTAACTCAAATGGTTAGGTTACTTGTGATCGAACCAACCCACGAGGGTTAAAATTATATAATTGACATTTGTGGTCGTATTTTCTTTATTTATTTCAGGCTTTTCGGTGATATGCGTTCAGTGAAAGGAGAGGTATCTCCCATTTTTCCGCGCATGCAATGACACCCCCCATTCCGAACTCTATTTCCATGCATCACCGGTCAACAAAAACAAACTAACAACATAGGACATATCAATTCATAGATAGCATGACGGAGCTCATAATAGAGTGGCAGGATTTAGCCTGGGCCACATTCTTGGCACGGCGAGCTGCCCGCATCTTAGACTCAGAGCGCAGTGATAGGCTCAGACGTCACGGGACTTAGTACCTGCCGTCGGGCCTGTGGGGACAGTCCAGAGATGCAAAATCTCAATCGAGCCCCCTTGGAAGGTAGGAAGCTCGACAACCCGCCTCTGGTTTCCATTCGTGACTCACAGAGAGCCACACAGAGGGTGAGCTTGTTAGGACAAACCCACCGACGACATATGCCGAACCGCCCTTCGGCGACGAATGCCGGACGAAGGTAGAACAAGATGAACAGAATTTTCCAGTGATGAACGCCCCGGCCGCCAAACGGCCTGTATGTTGGCTTCTATTCAACTCAACTACTCAAACACACATACATGGAGGTACACACGCACACTCGCAACACAACCCCGGAAGAACTCTCACATCGACCGGGCGCATACCACGGTCCCGACAGAGACTACATCTTTCTTAGGGCCCTCCCCTTTGGCTCGGCACATACAGTCACCGTGGCGCGGCAATAGACCGGCGCCCTTACATCAGTACACAATGGAGGGTTTTATACCCAGGCTAGCGCACACGCGACTCGGCCACCAACTCCACGCACGCACGTCCAGCACTAATCTTGCTAACTAACCACATGAGCCGGTAGCTAACCAACTAACTAGCCTACATGTGTGTCAGATCCATCTGATGCATGCACCTAGCTAACAACCTGCATACATCTAACAAACTAACTCATTAGTCATATTGCTTGCAAGGCTTATTATGATGTGCATTACCGAAAGGGCTCAGAGATACCTCTCCGATACTTGGAGTGACAAATCATAATCTCGATCTATGCTAACCCAACAAACACCTTCGGAGATACCTGTAGAGCATCTTTATAATCACCCAGTTATGTTGTGACGTTTGATAGCACACAAGGTATTCCTCCGGTATCCGGGAGTTGCATAATCACATAGTCAAAGGAATATGTATAAGTCATGAAGAAAGCAATAGCAATAAAACTTGACGATCATTATGCTAAGCTAACAGATGGGTCTTGTCCATCACATCATTCTCCTAATGATGTGATCCCGTTCATCAAATGATAACACATGTCTATGGTTAGGAAACTTAACCATCTTTGGTTAACGAGCTAGTCTAGTAGAGGCTCACTAGGGACACGGTGTTTTGTCTATGTATCCACACATGTATCAAGTTCCCGATTAATACAATTCTATAATGAATAATAAACATTTATCATGATACAAGGAATTATAAAATAACAACTTTATTATTGCCTCTACGGCATATTTCCTTCAAAAATCTCATGAACAGAAGGTATGAATTTGGGAAATTCAATTGGCATTGTTCTGGAAATTAATCACATATACCAAAAAATCACCATTGTTGAATATTACATGACTATTGCACGGGCCAAGGATTAACTTGACCTATGAATGCACACTTTGCTAGTTGGATCGGAGCCTTAATAACTCGACTTAGTTTTCAACAAATAGGAAGAATAATTTTACAAAGTATGGTAAAAAAGACATGTATGCATTGAGAAATCAATCACCAACTTCAGCCACTGTGAGATTGTAGTGAACCGTGGCGAGTTTCGAACTTAAGAGCTAATTCACATCATTAAAGCGGCCAATTTAAATTATCCTTCTCTATTATGAATGGATTTTTTTACTACACATGATCCCTCATTTGCTGCACACTCAACACGTCATCACGTTCTAGTATGAAAGATGGTATGACTTTGTATGTTTTGGTCAAAGCCCAACTTCAGTGGACCTAGAACTCTTCTTGTGGACTAATTGCAGAGATAACATGTGTTATTGGTTTACGGTTGCTACCAAGACAATCTCTGTATGCCCATAAAAAAAATCTTGCGATGCTAATCCATGAAAGCTTATATGAGAAATGTGAAAGAACTCGACTATCGAATGAGGGCGACCCATGAAAATCCTGAGTTTCTTACTCACGCCATTGTCGAACATGTTAGATGGAAGACCAGTTTACCAAATTCGAAAGCTTTCTCTACTCTTATTTAACCACGAGTAACCTACATTTAAAATCTTATTTTCCTGGCAATTTGATAACATGTATCACAAAAACCTTACGATGTCATTTTCACCTAAATGTAATAAATATTATAGTATATAGAGTTCCTCCTTTTAGTCCTAATAGACTTGGCATATTTTACCTTGAATAGTCAAATAATTGAAGGCTTGGTCAAATTTCATAATGTTTGGTCATTATACAATGGTTTTCTTCCCGATTATATGTCACTTTCATTGCATTTAGATGGCATCACAACTTGTTTCCATTTTTTGGGTGACATTGTAGCTAATTATTTTGAAATGAGGGCCATGATGTCTACTAAATGTGTGTGGAAGAAATATGGCGCACACAAAAAGAGTAGTTAATACTAGCAACAAATCAATCATCCGCCGGCTAAAGAACATCATTTCGTCATGCAAATTGGTGCTCGCGTTGCGCTTGTAGTGGATAAATTGCCGGCATTGCTTCATGGAAATAGACTGAGGTTGGGCTGTCAATCAATGGTGAATGATACATACATAGAACGTCGATTGAGTCATGCTTGTCTGATCATGCTACACTTTTACTCTTTACAGGAAAGAGATATAAAAGGTTAAAAATAGAACATTAAGAAACAGTAAAACTGAGCTAATTATGCCTCCTCGGAACGATATGGGGCATTAGATAATTCTATAACCCCACAGCATTCCCTTGGGCCTTATACGTGATTAATGGTGTAGAAGGTGACCACCCGTTGCCTTCCCTATGTCCGTTGCCATCCAGTTGTAACAGACGACAGTTTTTGGCTACTTATAATTCGGTTTCTCCCTTTGTGCAGCATCTACGATGGTAAGGCTACAACGGATGGCGAGTGTCTTTATGTTCTAGTAGATCTTATAGCCCAAGGACCTGAAAGACTCAAACGAGAAACTGAATCCTGGTTAAGAATTTTAAGGCCTCTCTCTAAACACCACATAGCATGCATCGTACACAATTTGGGAAATATTGTTATCAGAAATTGTTAGGTTAATTCACCAATTATCGGGCTGTCAACTGGTATGATCTGGTATATGCATGTTCCCATTGAAGTGGCATCATGAACTTATACCCATTATTTTGTGCATAGTAGATTTTAATTGCGATGATATAACAATTCTATGTGTTTCATGTTCATGTTGTTGCTACCCAGGAAGTGGTGGTACAAAATCGAAAAGAGAATAAAATAATCATGGTCGTAAGATCTAGTGGCAGACTGTTCTAGTAAGTTTCTCTAAATTCAACTTCAAATTCAGAATAACTACAAGAAAGGTGAACAATTTGATTTTCGTTGTTATTTGTGTACATTCTCATTTTGATTTATCGATATTAGATTATGTTTCTTCAGTTCGGTATTTTTTCAACAGAAGTTCCCATTGGTACTATTGGTGGGACTATGCCGTACGTGCTTCCAGTGTATGACCATGTAGTACCATGGCAAGTCTAACCGTCAAACCAAGTCAATGTATGTACGTACACAAGTGCGATGGGCAGCACCACAGCCAAGTACGTGGACGAAGGTCGCATGTGCATCTGACCCAACACCCTCCAGCCAGTACCGCAGTTCATGGCGTGACGACGTACACGCCTCCGCCGGCGAAAGGGACTTCGCCACCGGCAAACGCTCTGAACGGGATACTGCAGGCTCCCCAACACGGTTTTTTCGGCTGACGCTCCCATGGCCGCACCCGACCCCACTGTCGGGCCCAGTAAGACTTCGGAAGACGCTGGCACCATTGTTGCTGAAGCCACTGCTATTTAGGCCGCCCATGGCCAAGAGGCTCGGTAGGTCCCTCATGCCTCCATGCCCACGAGGATTTTTCTTGTTCACCATGCCACGGTGGCAGCGTCGTTGATACAAGCGAGGCACACCACCCGTTGCAGCATGGTGTGCGCCGCAGTGCGAGTCAAAGCAGGACGAGGGAGGTAACAATGCCAAAGCCTTACTTGGTGATGTGGTGTGGGGCTCTAGGTTTCACTCTCTTCCTGTGTTGTGCGTGTGAGGTGCTGCCGTTGATACACTTGTGGAGTTTAAATACATGGAGGAGATGCAGTGAATTTTGCTCTCTTTAAAGGCAGTGCTTCCTTTGTCCTAACAAATGAAAGACTGGTCTTCTAAGTCCCAAACTTCAGCGGCTCAAAGCTCAGCTTTTAAAAAGGCCCATGGCCGAACCATTTTGTCAGTTTGTATCCAAGCATATGCTATTTCTCGAGATTTTCTCTTTGACACATGTTGGTCACTGACGAGATGATATGCACACAAAAGAGAAAGGCCGAGGGACAAATTTAGCAGTACCTTTTCATTGAACAAATGTACTTACAACATGTGCCTATTTGACTATCCATAGCGGGAAGTAATTTAGACCAGTAACATGCATATGCTACTAGTCTATATTATCATCTTTATAGTGGGAGTAACATATGTGTTGTGTCATGCAACACTTCATTTATTAGGTTATAGTCTCATCTTGTCTTTGATGTTAATAAACATGTCACCCGCAGGGTATGGGTACGGGTAATGCGTGCCCGAACCTGCACCGGTCTCAATATTTTTTGCCCAAACCCGTAACGTACCCGCACCTCGGGTTTTTAATTGTTCCCATACCCATACCCTGCCGGGTGCGGGTAATACCCGCGGGTAAAAACACCCATCTCAGCAGTTATATTTCAACATGTTTAAAGTTGACTAAACAATCATCAAGACATTCCAATAATCCATTCATACATCATACACATTTATCAACACATTCATGCATCGTAGAAATTCAAAAAAATGTTAAGTGGCAAAATTATTCACCAAATTGTACGCTTCTCATGCTTCACCCTTTTCATTGGCGGAGCACACGTGTTGCTCGTAGGAGTAGCCGGACGCTGCATATGGCAGCCACGACCACGACCATTGTGACGCCCGGATAATTAAGCTACAGTAATCCCTTTCTAATGGTGCCATGTCACCACGATTACTGTTCTTAAATTCGCGTTGGTTCGAAACCGGTTGAAATTTCAAATCTAAAACAAAGTCGAAATAAAAGTTTTCAAATGTCAAAACTAAAATGTTCACATTATTCTATAAATTCACCTGATCATTGTCATGTTGAAACCAGCCTCATTTGAGTTCCCAAAATGCCCCTGAAATTTAATTTGGTGGTCCAACAATAATTAAATTGCCCTTTTCAATTTCTAAAAATGGTTAGGCAACTCCTTTCTACCCCCAAACTTCTTGTGCCATCTCAAGGTATTGTGTTAAAATTATGTGCAAGTTTTGTTCAAAACACAAATCATTTGCTATCCCAACTAAATGCAAAACGGTAAAAGGAAATAGAAACAGTTTTTTTTGTAATATGAAAATAGAAGAAGAAAAGCCCTGATCTCCCCCCTCACTGAGCCTCGGCCCAGCTGGACCGCCAGGCCAGCCCACCATCCCCGGTCCCTCCCCTCTCTCCTATTCGTGCGACCGAGTCGCTACAGGGGCAGGTCGCCCCGGACCACCTCGTCGCGCCGACGCCGAGAGGGGATAAGGACACCACGCCCCGACCCCTCGATCCCATCCCCTCCCCCACTCGCTCACCACTCCACCCTCCTGTCCCTCCTGCTCCACCTCCCTCCTCCAGATCCACCTCTCGTCCATGCACCCGTCGCCATCGTTGCTACGCCACTGCGGCCGCCGTCCCCTCCGCGTCCGCAGCTCGTGTCCACAGACCCCGCCGGCCTCCGCCTCGTCTTCTGGTGCCCTCTGCTGGAGCCGGGGAGCACCGCTGCGACCACAACGGCTCCGTCTTCTCATCCGACCGCCGCCGTTCTCCTCCGACCCCGGCGTCTTCTCCGACTGCGATGAGCTCTGTAGCTCCTAAGCCACCGCCGGGCCCCCGTGTGCCTCCCCGGTGAGCACACACATCTCCTCCCTCTCTCCCCCTGGCGTCTTCGGCGCCATAGGCCTACCCCCGCGCCTCTGTAGTCACTCCGTCGGGCCCGAGCCGCGCCACCACTCCCCCCACACTCCTCCGCCTCTGCTCTCGCGTGCGCCCGCTCGTTCCTCGCTGCTCCTACCGATGCTCGCACCTCCGCCCTCGCGTGCCAGAGCAGACCCACGCGCGCCTGCTCCCTTCCCGCAGTCGTCACGCCCGGACCACACCCTGCTTACCTCGGCCACAACTGCCAGCATCCACCACCGCACCGCCCGCCCGCTGCTCCCTCCATCGTTGCAGCCCCGTCCCCTGCCGTTGCTGTTGCGCGCGCCATCGAGCCGCCCCGCCGTTGGCCTCCACCCACTCACCGCTCGCCTCGCCCTATCGCTGCGCCCTGGCTCGCCCGAGCCCTCACCCTAACACGTGCACCCGTGCAGCCCCTCCTGCTGTCGCTTGGCTCTACTGCTGCTCTTGCCAGGTGCTGCTGCTCTGCCGCACCGCGCGCGCGAGCTCCGCCTGGCCGCATCGACCGAGCCGCCGCCCGCGCTTGCTGCCACCGCCGCTCGCCTGTGCCGCAGCCGCTCCCGGCGCACCTCCGCGCCCAGCGCTGCTCACGCCCGCGCCGGCCACCGCTCGTCGGCCCTGCCGCCAATCGCTGCCGGCACCGCCTAGTCCCCTCCTTCCCGTCGCGCCTGCTTCGGCCGGCCGGGGTCGTCGGCCGCACCCCTGGCCGCACCGCGCCGGCGCCCCCGCAGCCAGGACGGCCACGGCCTCGACCACGCCTGCCCTGTTAGCCCGCCGCACCCGCACGCCCGCTAAACCCCCGGGCCACTTACAAGTGGGGCCCAGCCCTTGAAAAAAAAGAGGTTTAAGAAAAGTATTAATAATAAATTAATTAATTAGTTAATTAATCAATTAATTAACTTAATTAAATTGGTTTAGTTAAACTAACTAATTAATTAGCCTAATTAATCTGTAGTTAGTAAGATGAGTAAATGACAGGGAGGGCCCACCCCCTGTTGACCAGTCAAACATTGACTGGTCAACTGGGACCCCCCTGGACCCACAGGCTAGGCTGTGTACACTTCTGTGTACACAGTGCTGTGTGCACTTAGCAATTTTGCATTTATTTCTGAATTAATAATAATTTCGAAATATTGTTAAAACTTTGAAAAACCATATAAATTAATCCGTAGCTCGTATGAAAAAGTTTTATACATGAAAGTTGCTCAGAAAAGCGAGACGAATCCGGATACACTCTCCGTTCATCTGTCACAGGCCCCTAGAATAGTGAACGTGAAACCTTGCCCCTCCGTTTCGTTTGTCCGAAAATGTCAATCTTCGGGAAAACATTCTCGGATGTTTCCTCCCTTCGCCGGTATCGTGTAGCCTTGCGTTAGTTCACCCCTAGAGCTGATTGTTGTATTTTCATGCATACTATTACACTTGTTTGCTCTGTATTTACTGTTTCTTCCCCCTCTTCTCTCCGGTAGACCCCGAGACCGCTGCTGATGCCATTGTGATCGACTACATCGTCGACTACCCCCTTCTTCCCTTTCAACGTAGCTTCCAGGCAAGCCCCCCCCCCTTTGATCATCCCGATATCGCCCATTCCATTCTCTCATGCTTGCATTAGATTTTGCTACTGTTATTGTTTGCTCCTATTCTGATGCATAGCATGCTTTTGTAACCTGCTTATTGTTACCTTACCTGCTTATCCTAAACTGTTTAGTATAGGTTGGTTAGTGATCCATCAGTGACCCCCACCTTGTCCTTGTTTCCCCTGATTCATCATCGAAGACCCGATCAACGGGATCGAAGACCAGGCCCCGGCACTGCACATCACTTTCCCCTTAGTTGCTCGACACTACTGGGTTACTATCGAGTGCCGAGGGTGAGACCTCATCAGCACTTCTGATGTTAACCCTGTAGTGTAGCTATTCGGTCGTGGTCATCGAGGGTGAATCCACCTTAACCACTTCCGATACGACTCTGTCGTGCAACCCCTCAAGTGTGAACCTCGAGGGTGGTTTCCTCTTACGTTCACCTTGATGATTACATCGAGTGGAATCCGTCGAGGGTGACTCCTCAGGTTTTGCCCTTGGTGTTAGACACGCGGTTACTATGGTTACTACGACTTTACACTAAACCATGTTACTAAAGACGGGTCGGCCCTGAGGGGTACCCGCGCGAGCTTAATTGCGAGTGATGTGGAGTCGGGTTGACCTGGAGGGTGCCCGCGAGATAATTACGAGGCGTGGCCGGGCATTCTTAGCCCTTGCCGCAAGTCCTCGAGACAGGGCGACGGGGTCACATCTTTCATGAGTCTCTGCTTGTTACCGCGCGTTCCCAATCCACTACGATTTGGATATTTGATCCGAGGGGCCTTTGGCCTGATAGCACTAACCATCATGTGGGAAAAGTATGGGCGTTCTGCGTCGTAGACATCAGCTGAAGCTTAATAGACGTCAGCGACTGAGCGGCGCGTGCCGGGTTGGACTGCGTAAGCACCTGCCTTTTTTGAAGGAGGTAGCTAGGTCTGCTCACCGGCCGCGTACGCAACATGCAGGAGTTCCCGGGGCGATGGCCCATGACCCTTGGGGGCATAGGTTTAGTCCGGCGTGTTGACCTCTCTATTAAGCCTAGGTCGGGCTGCGGCGTATTGTTTGGCCGAGGCCGGGCATGACACAGGAAAGTGTGTCCGGCCGGAGTTAATCGAGCGTGGTGGGTAAGTTGGTGCACCCCTGCAGGGAAGAAAACATCTATCGATAGCCTGTCCTACGGTAACGGACACTCGGAGTTGTATCCCGATCGATACAACTAGAACAGGATACTTGAGGTGATAACTGGATAGTATGGCTCTAGGATGCTTTCTCACAGGGAGTCGAGAAAGGATTTCTGGCCGAGGTTGATAACACTACTACTACTTTACTTTATGCTACTCTTATCTCTTATGATGCTGCAAGATGCTTGAAGATGCTAGTCTTCGATAGGCTAGGCTTTCCCCTTCTCTTCTGGCATTCTGCAGGTCAGTCCACAGATACAACCCATTTCATTGATACCGATGCATATGTAGTGTAGATCCTTGCTTGCGAGTACTTTGGATGAGTACTGACGGTTGCTTTGCTCCCCTTTTTCCACCTCTTTCCATTCTTCCCGGATGCTGCAACCAGATGGTGGAGCCCAGGATCCAGACGCCACCTTCGACGACGACTGCTACTACACTGAGGGTGCCTACTACTACGTGGAGGCCGCCGACGACCAGGAGTAGTTAGGAGGCTCCCAGGCAGGAGGCCTTGCCTTTTCGATCGATGTTGCTTTTGTGCTAGCCTTCTTAAGGAAAACTTGTTTAACTTATGTCTGTACTCAGATATTGTTGCTTTCGCTGACTCATTTGTATTCAAGCTGATGTATTCGAGCCCTCGAGGCCCCTGGCTTGTAATATAAAGCTTGTATTATTTTAATTTGTGTCTAGAGTTGTGTTGTGATATCTTCCCATGAGTCCTTGATCTTGATCGTACATATTTGCATGTATGATTAGTGTACGATTGAATCGAGGGTGTCACAACCATGCCCCACCTTGTAGTCGTCACGGCACCCAGGCATTTCCCTTTTGAAGGAGATGGAGGCGCGAGGAGGGAGACGACAACAAATATACTTGACAAGCTATACTTAGCACCTGGTAGCTTAGGGTTTTTTCTCAATCTAGTCAATGACACATGGGACCAACTTGACATGGTGCAGTAGTATACGGGTTTGCGGGTATGGGTATTGCCTTCTCGTACCCATACCCACCTTACCCGATGGGTACAAAATTTTCCCATTTAGAAACCCCATGGGTATTTTTATTTCCCATACCCTTACCATAGGGTTTTTACCTGCCAGGTTCGCGGGTAGCAGGTACCCATTGCCATGTTGAGATGTTATCCATAGTGTAACATACTATGTTACCACATACATCTCTTTTAGTTCTCATTAATTACTTGACACATCACCTATTTTGTCTAGATATATGTGATGTCATTATTTATGTTACTCTCATTATGAGTTGTCTTAAGTACCATGAAACTGTGGGTTATGTGGATTAATGGATCAAGTAACAAAGTCTAGAGTGAGCAATCGAAGGAACCCAAGCTAGAAAAATCAATTAACTAGGAAAATATTTAATTTTGAGTATGAAGAATCAGCCGTTCATTTCTTGCATGCAATCGGCAGCGTGGCTTCACGTTCGATCGACTTATGGGCACATGGTGTCGACCCATTTCATTTTAAGCGCACTTCTGTTTGGTCTTATTGTAGCCTCTTAATTTCTTTTCTTTCTTGTTTCTCCTTTTTAATCAGCCGTTCTCATTTCTCATTTCATTACTAAAAGTCGCAGTCTTATAAAGAAAAGGAGAAGAAGGGCACCTACATAGTACATGGAGTTTATATGAGTTCGAGGGAACAATAAATTCGAAAATGAATTCAATATTTTTCTACAAACACATTAACAAATGTTGTCAGTGAGTGCAAAATTCTACACTGAAATGACATTTGTAGAACTGATGACCAAAAAAAAATCGATGCTCTAAGAAAGTTATCTCCGAAAGCCCCTTGGAGTGATTTTTTTGCTATGACTTTCACAAATGTCATTTGATGATGAAAATTTACAAGCACTCAAAACATTTAGCAATGATTGCCAAAGAATAAGATTTTTTGAATTTATTCCCATCTTTTTGGATTGTACTGTTCATCCGGAGCTCATTGGAGCTCGGGACCAGAACAATACTTACGACGCACAATGTTTTCCATAGATTTTCGTTCCTATATTGAACTTTCAACTATTGCATATGTGCGATCTTTATAGCATCTACACTTGGACCCACTACCCTCTTTCCCACACAAGAATGTTAGGGCGGACAGTCTAGACACTGCTCGAACAGAAAACACTGATCAACAACCCCCAAGAGCCAGATTTGGGGGTTTGCACATGAGGAAAAATGACAGGTGACCAGAGTCCGTGGACATATAGAGGGGCATATTAGCCCGGCCGGTTGTAGATGCTCTTATTATGGACTCAACAAAGAGAAACTCAGGAACATCGCCCACAACTACAAAAATTAGTGCTCCTCTACCCATATTAATTGTTGCTAATTTAAAGCGTAGAAAGTTGTACTGAATCAGTGATAATTAATATGGATTGAAGGGACTAGTGTTTTTATGCCTCATCTTTCTGGCGAATTGTTGCTACTTTTTTTTTTGCGAAATCATATTTTGCCTCAAGGTAAAAGAGATCACATTCAGTTTCTTCATGTGACTGCAGTATGTGATTTGATATTAAAAAACACAATGCAACTAACCACCCCCACCCCCTCCCCACCATTAATTGTGTGACTCCTGAACATGTAACCCGTAGGATGATATTCTTTGGAAAAAATGCAACTACCGCCCCCTAGTTTTACATGACCAGTGGATGTGCAGCTTCGGTGATATTTTTTCCACGGGTATCATACTTTTTGTTTGTTCGGTGGCATACGATTCAGTGGATTATGTTCCACAAGTTCATAGGCTGGCGAATCGAGCCTAACTGAAGTGCTTGGGTTACTTATGATTGAAAAACCCACGACGGTTCATGGCACTGGTGGTCGCACATTTAGGATTTAATTCAGGCCTTTTGGTGATGTGTGTTCAGTGAGAGCAGACGTTCCCTGTTGGGGAACGTAGTAATTTTAAAAAAATTCCTACGCACACGCAAGATCATGGTGATGCATAGCAACGAGAGGGAAGAGTGTCGTCCACGTACCCTCGTTGACCGTAAGCGGAAGCGTTATGAGAACGCGGTTGATGTAGTCGTACGTCTTCATGATCCGACCGATCCAAGTATCAAACGCAGGGCACCTCCGAATTCAGCACACGTTCAGCTCCATGACGTCCCACGAAGTCCGATCCAGCAGAGCTTCGCGGGAGAGTTCCGTTAGCACGACGGCATGATGACGGTGATGATGTTGCTACCGACGCAGGGCTTCCTCTAAGCACCGCTACGATATGATCGAGGTGGATTATGGTGGAGGGGGGGCACCGCACACGGCTTGGAACAATCAACTTGTGTGTCTTTGGGTGCCCCCCTGCCCCCGTATATAAAGGAGCAAGGGGGAGGCCGGCCGGCCTTGGTGCGCCCCAAGGAGAGGAGGAATCCTCCTCTTAGTAGGAGTAGGATTCATCCTTTCCTAGTCCTACTAGGAAGGGGGAAGGGGGAAGGAAAGAGAGGGACAGGAAGAGGGAAAGAGGGGCCGCGCCCCCTTCCCCTAGTCCAATTCGGACTCCTCATGGGAGGGGGCGCGCCACCTCCTGGGCTGCTGCCCTCTCTCTCCCCTCAGGCCCACTAAGGCCCAATACTTCCCCGGGGGTTCCGGTAACCCCTCCGGCACTCCGGTTTTCTCCGAAACCATCCGGAACACTTACGGTGTCCGAATATAGCCGTCCAATATATCAGTCTTTATGTCTCGACCATTTAGAGACTCCTCGTCATGTCTGTGATCACATCCGGGACTCCGAACTACCTTCGGTACATCAAAACACAAAAACTCATAATACCGATCATCAGCGAACGTTAAGCGTGCGGACCACGGGTTCGAGAACTATGTAGACATGACCGAGACTCGTTTCCGGTCAATAACCAATAGCGGAACCTGGATGCTCATATTGGCTCCTACGTATTCTACGAAGATCTTTATTGGTCAAACCGCATAACAACATACGTTGTTCCCTTTGTCATCTGTATGTTACTTGCCCGAGATTCGATCGTCGGTATCTCAATACCTAGTTCAATCTTTTTACCAGCAAGTCTCTTACTCGTTCCATAATACATCATCCCGCAACTAAGTCATTAGTTACATTGCTTGCAAGGCTTATAGTGATGTGCATTATCGAGAGGGCCCGGAGATACCTCTCCGACAATCGGAGTGACAAATCCTAATCTCGATCTATGCCAACCCAACTAGTACCTTCGGAGACACATGTAGAGCACCTTTATAATCACCCAGTTACGTTATGACGTTTGGTAAGACACAAAGTGTTCCTCCGGTATTCAGGAGTTGCATAATCTCATAGTCATAGGAACATGTATAAGTCATGAAGAAAGCAATAGCAATATACTAAACGATCAAATGCTAAGCTAACGGAATGGGTCAATTCAATCACATCATTCTCTAATGATGTGATCCCGTTAATCAAATGACAACTCATGTCTATGGCTAGGAAACTTAACCATCTTTGATTCAACGAGCTAGTTAAGTAAAGGCATACTAGTGACACTTAGTTTGTCTATATATTCACACATGTACTAAGTTTCCGGTTAATACAATTCTAGCATGAATAATAAACATTTATCACGATATAAGGAAATATAAATAACAACTTTATTTTTGCCTCTAGGGCATATTTCCTTCAGTCTCCCACTTGCACTAGAGTCAATAATCTAGATTACACAGTAATGATTCTAACACCCATGGAGTCTTGGTTCTGATCATGTTTTGCTCGTGAGAAAGGCTTAGTCAACGGGTCTACAACATTCAGATTCGTATGTATCTTGCAAATCTCTATGTCTCCCTCCTTGACTTGGTCGCGGATAGAATTGAAGCGTCTCTTGATTTGCTTGGTTCTCTTGTGAAATCTGGATTCCTTTGCCAAGGCAATTGCACAAGTATTGTCACAAAAGATTTTCATTGGACCCCATGCACTAGGTATGACACCTAGATTGGATATGAAATCCTTCATCCAGACTCCTTCATTTGTTGCTTCCGAAGCAGCTATGTACTCCGCTTCACACGTAGATCCCGCCACGACGCTTTGCTTAGAACTGCACCAACTGACAGCTCCACCGTTCAATATAAATACGTATCCGGTTTGTGACTTAGAGTCATCCGGATCAGTGTCAAAGCTTGCATCGACGTAACCATTTACGACAAGCTCTCTGTCACCTCCATAAACGAGAAACATATCCTTAGTCCTTTTCAGGTATTTCAGGATGTTCTTGACCGCTGTCCAGTGATCCACTCCTGGATTACTTTGGTACCTCCCTGCTAAGCTAATAGCAAGGCACACATCAGGTCTGGTACACAACATTGCATATGATAACCCACAAGTCTAGGGGATTAATTGTAGCCTCTTTCGATAAGTAAGAGTGTCGAACCCAATGAGGAGCTAAAGGTAGAACAAATATTCCCTCAAGTTCTATCGACCACCGATACAACTCTACGCACGCTTAACGTTCGCTTTACCTAGAACAAGTATGAAACTAGAAGTACTTTGTAGGTAGTGTTGGATAGGTTTGCAAGAAGATAAAGAGCGCGTAAATAAAAAGTAGGGGCTGTTTAGATAAAGACACAACTAATTTAGTTTTAGTAGAAAGCTTTTTGGCACGAGAAAGTTATTTGTCCCTAGGCAATCGATAACTAGACCAGTAATCGTTATTGCAATTTTATATGAGGGAGAGGCATAAGCTAACATACTTTCTCTACTTCGATCATATGCACTTATGATTGGAACTCTAGCAAGCGTCCGCAACTACTAAAGATCATTAAGGTAAAACCCAACGATAGCATTAAAGTATCAAGTCCTCTTTATTCCCATACGCAAACAACCTACTTACTCGGGTATGTGCTTCTGTCACTCACGCCACCCACCATAAGAAAATCATGAACATATTGCAAACCCTACATAGGGGATCCCTCACGCTTGCGCGACATGGAGAGCACCATAGGACAGCACCAATAATAAAACATGCAACTCAAACCAATCACGATCATCAATTAACCCATAGGACAAAACGGATCTACTCAAACATCATAGGATAGCCATACATCATTGGGAAATAATATATAGCGTTGAGCACCATGTTTAAGTAGAGATTACAGCGGGTAAAAGAGGGGTTACACCGCTGCATAGAGGGGGAAGAGTTGGTGATGATGGCGGTGAAGTTGTTGGTGAAGATTGCGGTGATGATGATGGCCCCCGGTGGCACTCCAACGCCACCGGAAGCGAGGGGGAGAGAGCCCCCCTCCTTCTTCTTCTTCCTTGACCTCCTCCCTAGACGGGAGAAGGGTTTCCCCTCTGGTCCTTGTGTGAGAAGACAAAAAAGGAGAAAGTCTCAAATCGACGCGGCTAATCAACGGGCTATGGAGATGCCCATCAATTGATGTCAATGTGAGGAGTAGGGATTGCCATGCAACGGATGCACTAGAGCTATGAGTGTATGAAAGCTCAAACTGAAACTAAGTGGGTGTGCATCCAACTTGCTTGCTCATGAAGACCTAGGGCATTTGAGGAAGCCCATCATTGGAATATACAAGCCAAGTTCTATAATGAAAATTCCCACTAGTATATGAAAGTGATAACTCAAGAGACTCTCTATATGAAGAACATGGTGCTGCTCTGAAGCACAAGTGTGGTAAAAGGATAGTAACATTGCCCCTTCTCTCTTTTTCTCTCATTTTTCTCTCCCTTTTTTTTTCTTTTTTTTGTTTTGGTGGGCTTCTTTGGCCTCTTTTTTTTATATATTTGGGCTTCTTTGGCCTCTTTTATTTATTTTTAAAGTCCGGAGTCGCATCCTGACTTGTGGGGGAATCATAGTCTCCATCATCCTTTTCTCACTAGGGCAATGCTCTAATAATGATGATCATCACACTTTTATTTACTTACAACTCAATATTACAACTCGATACTAGAACAAAGATATGACTCTATATGAATGCCTCCGGCGGTGTACCAGGATGTGCAATGATCTAGCGTAGCATTGACATCAAAAAACGGATAAGCCATGAAAACATCATGCTAGCTATCTTACGATCATGCAAAGCAATATGACAATAGATGCTCAAGTCATGTATATGATGATGATGGAAGTTGCATGGCAATATATCTCGGAATGGCTATGGAAACGCCATGATAGGTAGGTATGGTGGCTGTTTTGAGGAAGATAATAGGAGGTTTATGTGTGATAGAGCGTATCGTACCACGGGGTTTGGATGCACCGGTGAAGTTTCCACCAACTCTCGAGGTGAGAAAGGGCAATGCACGGTACCGAAGAGGCTAGCAATGATGGAAGGGTGAGAGTGCGTATAATCCATGGACTCACATTAGTCATAAAGAACTCATATACTTATTGCAAAAGTTTATTAGCACTCGAAGCAAAGTACTACTACGCATGCCCCTAGGGGGATAGATTGGTAGGAAAAGACCATCGCTCGTCCCCAACCGCCACTCATAAGGAAGACAATCAATAAATACCTCATGCTCCAACTTCGTTACATAACGGTTCACCATACTTGCATGCTACGGGACTTGCAAACTTCAACACAAGTATTTCTCAATTTCACAATTACTCAACTAGCACGACTCTAATATCACCACTTTTATATCGCAAAACTATTGCAAGGAATCAAACATATGACATTCAGTGTTCTACAAGTTTTATGTAGGATTTTATGACTAACCATGTGAATGACCAGTTCCTATCATCTCTCTAAATAGATATAAGTGAAGCAAGAGAGTTTAATTCTCTCTACAAAAGATATGCCCACGCTCTAACAAATATAAGTGAAGCAAAAGAGCATTCTACAAACGGCGGTTTTCTATGTGAAGAGAAACAGGCAATCCAAACTTCAAATGATATAAGCGAAGCACATGAAGCATTCCTTAAAGCCATACTCAAAAGATTTAAGTGAAGTGCAATGAGCATTCTATAAATCAACCAAGGACTATCTCATACCAGCATGGTGCATAAAAGAAAAAGTGAAAACTAAATGCAAAAGACGCTCCAAGATCTGCACATATCGCATGAACGAAACGAATCCGAAAACATACCGATACTGGTTGAAGAAAGATGGGATGCCTTCCGGGGCATCCCCAAGCTTAGACGCTTGAGTCTCCTTGAAAATTTACTTGGGGTGCCTTGGGCATCCCCAAGCTTCAGCTCTTGCCTCTCCTCCTTATCCTCATATCGAGACATCCTCGATCTTCGAACACTTCATCCACACAAAGCTCAACAGAAAACTCGGTAAGATCCGTTAGTATAATAAAGCAAATCACTACTCTAGGTACTGTTCCAAACCAATTCATATTTTGTTTTTGCATTGTAGCTACTGTAATATAACTTTTCCATGGCTTAATCCACTGATAGAAATCGATAGTTTCATCAAAACAAGCAAACTATGCATCAAAAACAGAATCTGTCTTAAACAGGACAGTCTGTAGTAATCTGAACATTCACCATACTTCTGGTACTCTAACAATTCTGCCAAAATTAGGAAACATAAACAATTTGTATAGAAGGACAGTGCAAAAAGTTTCAGAACCATTTGACGTTCCAGTAAAAAATGTAAAATCGCGCACTACAGCCAAAGTCTCTGTCCTGCACCGCATAAACCAACAAGCATTGTAAACATCCTAAAGGCAAACCTTGGCACATTATTTTTATAATACAATGGAATTGTACAAGGGGATAATTATTTTTGTTGAAAAATTGCTGTAATCAAGATTCACAAAGTTTCCGTGAGCATGAACAAAGTTCAAGGCTAGCTCCCACTTTAACAATGCTCGTCTTTCTCACTTTCACTTTCCTTTTTGAAAAATGTTTTAGGTTCCCCTCTTTATTTTTCTATTTTTGAAATATATGAAAGCACTCAATAGAAATAAATGACTCTCCAAAACTTCCGGGTTGTCTCCCTGGCAGCGCTTTCTTTAAAGCCATTAAGCTAGGCATATAGTGCTCAAGTAATGGATCCACCTGGATCCCAAGGTATATCAAAGCCAAATTTAATTAGCAATGATTTGTGATTTAGTAGTGAGCACAAAGTAACATATATCATGCAACAACGAAATCTAACTCTCTTCCTATGCATCGGCATGTCATAAAAGAACAATTCATGCACACAAAGTAAAGGCCAATGCATAGTATAAACAGTTTCTTCCAATTTTATCGTGTAGGAAACATAGAGAGGTGGAGATGTAGTTCCTCTCTCATAATAATTGCAAGTAGGAGCAGCAAGCACATGCATATTATATCTATCAAAATCATCATGTGTAATAGTAAAACGCAACCCATCAATATAATCCTTAATAAGGGCAAACTTCTCCGATATAGTGTAGTCGGGAGAATTCAAAAGGATAATAGGACTATCATGCATGGGTGCAATAGCAACAGTTTCATGTTTAACATAAGGAACTATAGCAAATTCATCTCCATAACCATAATTCATATTGGCATCTTGGCCACAAGCATAGCAAGCATCATCAAAAAGGGATATTTCAAAAGAATCAATGGGATCATAACAATCATCATAGCATTCATCCTCCGGTAAGCACGAAGGGAAATTAAACAATGTATGAGTTGAAGAGTTACTCTCATTAGAAGGTTGGCACGGGTGATCAATCCGCTCTTCCTCATTTTGTACTTCGCTCTCCTCCTCATGTTTTTCATCCAATGAGCTCACAATGTCATTAATTTCTTCTTCCATAGACTCCTGCAAAATATTAGTCTCTTCTTGGACAGCGGAGACTTTCTCAATAAACGCATCAATATCGGTATTGTATTCATAATTCTCATAGCAATATTTAAGGATAGCTAAATTTTCAGGTCTATAAACTGAATCATCAAAATCTTCAAATTATTTAAACAAAGATTCAATTTCACATGCACCCTTAAAAGCAACATATTCTTCTATTCGTTCCACATCATAGTAATCATATATTTCTCTATCATAAGAAGCCAAGGTTTCACTATCATTAAATTTGCATGAAAAGGGAAGGTGTGGAGCCTTCATCCTAGAGCAACAAGTATAATTATATCTCAAGCATAGTTGCCTAGCATAACACTTCAACATATAAATTTGATCCCATAATAGTTTGCCTTTTTGAGTCAAGCGATAATCCCTAAAGTATTCACGTTGATCCAACGTGTCTCCCATTACAAAATTGAATGGGGTTTTCTCGGGATTATCAAAGTAGTACATAATATCTTACACATAATGAGCATCGAGGGTTTTAGGAGGTTCCCCATCTCCATGAGTAGGAAGTAAACCTAATTTTTTTGGTATTTCGTGTTCCATATGCATAACTAAAGATAGAGAACAACTAAGAACATCAAATAAAACTTACTTAGTGATAAAGCAAACAAGCACACACGAGAATATTCACCCCACGCTATAACTCCCCGGCAACGGCGCCAGAAAAGGTCTTGATAACCCACAAGTATAGGGGATCAATTGTAGCCTCTTTCGATAAGTAAGAGTGTCGAACCCAACGAGGAGCTAAAGGTAGAACAAATATTCCCTCAAGTTCTATCGACCACCGATACAACTCTACGCACGCTTAACGTTCGCTTTACCTAGAACAAGTATGAAACTAGAAGTACTTTGTAGGTAGTGTTGGATAGGTTTGCAAGAAGATAAAGAGCACGTAAATAAAAAGTAGGGGCTGTTTAGATAAAGATACCACTAACTTAGTTTTAGTAGAGAGCTTTTTGGCACGAGAAAGTTATTTGTCCCTAGGCAATCGATAACTAGACCGGTAATCGTTATTGCAATTTTATAAGAGGGAGAGGCATAAGCTAACATACTTTCTCTACTTGGATCATATGCACTTATGATTGGAACTCTAGCAAGCGTCCGCAACTACTAAAGATCATTAAGGTAAAACCCAACCATAGCATTAAAGTATCAAGTCCTCTTTATTCCCATACGCAAACAACCTACTTACTCGGGTATGTGCTTCTGTCACTCACGCCACCCACCATAAGCAAATCATGAACACATTGCAAACCCTACAGCGGGGATCCCTCACGCTTGCGCGACACGGAGAGCACCATAGGATAGCACCAATAATAAAACATGCAAATCAAACCAATCACGATCATCAATTAACCCATAGGACAAAACAGATCTACTCAAACATCATAGGATAGCCATACATCATTGGGAAATAATATATAGCGTTGAGCACCATGTTTAAGTAGAGATTACAGCGGGTAAAAGGGGGGTTACACCGCTGCATAGAGGGGGGGAGAGTTGGTGATGATGGCGGTGAAGTTGTTGGTGAAGATTGCGGTGATGATGATGACCCCGGTGGCACTCCGACGCCACCCGAAGCGAGGGGGAGAGAGCCCCCCTCCTACTTCTTCTACCTTGACCTCCTCCCTAGATGGGAGAAGGGTTTCCCCTCTGG
The DNA here is from genome assembly GCF_018294505.1 of Triticum aestivum. Taxonomy (NCBI): domain Eukaryota; kingdom Viridiplantae; phylum Streptophyta; class Magnoliopsida; order Poales; family Poaceae; genus Triticum; species Triticum aestivum. Next base: position 507,252,372 of record NC_057808.1, read on the forward strand.
TCCTTGGTCTCCATGGCATGGGAGGGGCGAGAGCCCCTCCGAGATTGGATCTGTCTCTCTGTCTCTCTCTGTTTCTGCCTTCTGGGATTCTGCCCTTTCACTGTTTCTTATACACCCGGAGATCCGTAACTCCGGTTGGATTGAAACCTTCGCCGAGATTTTTCTCCGAAAATTAGTTTTCATGTGGCCAAAGAAGAGCAACAACCGCCTTAAGGGGGGCCCACGAGGGTCATGGGCATGCCCGGGGGGGCAGGCGCGCCCCCTGCCTCATGGCCCCCTCGGGCACCTTCTCGCGTTGATTCTTCTTCCCATATTTCACAAATATTCCAAAAATATTCTCCGTCCATTTTTAATCCCGTTTGGACTCCGTTTGATATGGGGTTTCTGCGAAACAAAAATATGCAACAAACAGGAACTGGCACTGGGCCTGGATCAATATATTAGTCCCAAAAATAGTATAAAAAGTTGCCAAAAGTATATGAAAGTTGTATAATATTGGCATGGAACAATCAAAAATTATAGATACAACGGAGACGTATCAGCATACATGATAGAGCCTATGGCTGAAGCATAGGGAACATCTTTCATTTTCTCTCTATCTTCTGCAGTGGTCGGACATTGAGTCTGACTCAACTTCACACCTTGTAACACAGGCAAGAACCCTTTCTTTGCTTGATCCATTTTGAACTTCTTCAAAACTTTATCAAGGTATGTACTTTGTGAAAGTCCAATTAAGCGTCTTGATCTATCTCTATAGAATTTTATACCCAATATATAAGCAGCTTCGCCGAGGTCTTTCATTGAAAAACTCTTATTCAAGTATCCTTTTATGCTATCCAGAAACTCTATATTATTTCCAATCAACAATATGTCATCCACATATAATATTAGAAATGCTACAGAGCTCCCACTCACTTTCTTGTAAATACAGGCTTCTCCAAAAGTCTGTATAAAACCATATGCTTGGATCACACTATCAAAACGTTTATTCCAACTCCGAGATGCTTGCACCAGTCCATAGATGGATCGCTGGAGCTTGCACACTTTGTTAGCATCCTTTGGATCGATAAAACCTTCAGGTTGCATCATATACAACTCTTCTTCCAGAAATCTATTCAGGAACGTAGTCTTTATATCCATTTGCCAAATTTCATAATCATAAAATGCGGCAATTGCTAACATGATTCGGACGGACTTAAGCATCGCTACGGGTGAGAAGGTCTCATCGTAGTCAACTCCTTGAACTTGTCGAAAACCTTTCGCAACAAGTTGAGCTTTGTAGACAGTAACATTACCGTCAGCGTCAGTCTTCTTCTTGAAGATCCATTTATTCTCGATGGCTTGCTGATCATCGGCAAGTCAACCAAAGTCCACACTTTGTTCTCATACATGGATCCCATCTCAGATTTCATGGCCTCAAGCCATTTTGCGGAATCTGGGCTCATCATCGCTTCCTCATAGTTCATAGGTTCGTCATGGTCTAGTAGCATGACCTCTAGAACAGGATTACCGTACCACTCTGGTGCGGATCTTACTCTGGTTGACCTACGAGGTTCAGTAGTAACTTGATCTGAAGTTACATGATCATCATCATTAGCTTCCTCGCTAATTGGTGTAGAAGTCACAGGAACAGATTTCTGTGATGAACTACTTTCCAATAAGGGAGCAGGTACAGTTACCTCATCAAGTTCTACTTTCCTCCCACTCACTTCTTTCGAGAGAAACTCCTTCTCTAGAAAGGATCCATTCTTAGCAACGAATGTCTTGCCTTCGGATCTGTGATAGAAGGTGTACCCAATAGTCTCCTTTGGGTATCCTATGAAGACACATTTCTCCGATTTGGGTTCGAGCTTATCAAGTTGAAGCTTTTTCACATAAGCATCGCAACCCCAAACTTTAAGAAACGACAACTTTGGTTTCTTGCCAAACCACAGTTCATAAGGCGTCGTCTCAACGGATTTAGATGGTGCCCTATTTAACGTGAATGCAGCCATCTCTAAAGCATAACCCTAAAATGATAGCGGTAAATCAGTAAGAGACATCATAGATCGCACCATATCTAGTAAAGTACGATTACGACGTTCAGACACACCATTACGCTGTGGTGTTGCGGGTGGCGTGAGTTGCGAAACTATTCCGCATTGTTTCAAATGAATACCAAACTCGTAACTCAAATATTCTCCTCCACGATCAGATCGCAGAAACTTTATTTTCTTGTTACGATGATTTTCCACTTCACTCTAAAATTCTTTGAACTTTTCAAATGTTTCAGACTTATGTTTCATTAAGTAGATATACCCATATCTGCTCAAATCATCTGTGAAGGTGAGAAAATAACGATACCCGCCGCGAGCCTCAACATTCATCGGGCCACATACATCAGTATGTATGATTTCCAACAAATCTGTTGCGCGCTCCATAGTTCCGGAGAACGGCGTTTTAGTCATCTTGTCCATAAGGCATGGTTCGCAAGTACCAAGTGATTCATAATCATGTGATTCCAAAAGTCCATCAGAATGGAGTTTCTTCATGCGCTTTACACCAATACACTAGTAGAAAACGAAGCTTTATCACCGGTTCGTAAGGGCCTTTAGTGTCGGTTCTGCAACCGGCACTAAAGAGTGGAGACTAAAGCCCCCCTTTAGTACCGGTTCGGCACGAACCGCCACTAAAGGCCCACCACGTGGCGTGAGCTCGCGCTGTGGTATGGGGGACCTTTAATGTTTTTTTCTATATTTTTTCTGAAAATGTTGGAAAAAAATTGATTTTTTTTCGATTTTCAATTTTCTAAATTATTTGATGATTTAGTCTCTAATCACCCCTCTTAACTACTCAAGTGTGGATCACTCATTCCAAATCGTCTAACTTCCCGACCGGTCACCCATCCTCTCACTCCCCCAGCCTGAGCACGCTTAACTTCGGAGTTCTATTCCCTCTACTTTCCAAGTCTGCACTTGTTGTTTTCCTGACAAATGTAAGCTGACAATCCTATTAAACCTCAGCAGTTTAGCTTGAGGGTTAGGTCACATGTTTCACCGTTTGAGTTTGAAACTATTATTCTAGAAAACAGTAATTATTTAGTAACACTAATATTTTTTAAATAAGTTTGACCACAGTTTGACCATAGTTTGACCAGATTTGACCAAAATTCAAAAAATTGAAATAATTATTTAGTAACACTAATATTCTTGAATAATTATGTAGTAACATTAATACTTCTTGAATAAGTAGTTTGACCATAGTTTGACCAGATTTAACCAAAAAAACTAAAATTTGAGCATATCTTTTTTTCCTTTTGGAATTTGAGGATTCTAAAAAATTGCAAACCGGCTATAGGCGGTCAAAATCGTATGCGGATTTTTGTGCTGAATTTTTTGATATATTATACGTTTTTTCTGACATCGTATGCAAAAGTTATAGCCATTTTATATTTTTCCTACACTTTTTGCAAAACATGTCCAAATTGGAGTTTTCAAATTTTCCTAACTAGTAGATGTAGTAATATAACTACCTCTCGAAGGATTTTATTTTTTGAAGTTTTTATCATTTTCTTTTGATTTTTTCAAAACTGATACTAAAGGTGATCGGGGGGTAGAGTTTGAAAATTGCCCTATAGTCCCGGTTTGTGTCTCCAACCGGGACTATAGGTCAGACCCCTTTAGTCCCGGTTCATGGCACGAACCGGTACTAAAGGTTAGCCCTTTAGTACCGGTTTGTGCCATGAACCGGTACTAAAGGTGATCGTGGGGCCCCGGCCTGACGCCAGCCAGCCACCACCCCTTTAGTACCGGTTCGTGGCACGAACCGGTACTAAAGGTTCAACACGAACCGGCATTAATGCATAGCCGTTCGAACCGGCACTAATGGTACCATTAGTACCGGGCGAAAATCAAACTGGGACTAATGTGTCTCACATTAGGTCCTTTTTCTACTAGTGATATAACCTAAACGGCAGTGCCACAAATAAGTTGCACTATCATTATCAACTCTGCATCTTTTAGCTTCAATATTATGAATATGTGTATCACTACTATCGAGATTCATCAAAAATAGACCACTCTTCAAGGGTGCATGACCATAAAAGCTATTACTCATAGAAATAGAACAACCATTATTCTCAGATTTAAATGAATAACCTCTCGCATCAAACAAGATCCAGATATAATGTTCATGCTCAACGCTGGCACCAAATAACAATTATTCAGGTCTAAAACTAATCCCGAAGGTAGATGTAGAGGTAGCGTGCCGACCGCGATCACATCGACTTTGGAGCCATTTCCCACGCGCATCGTCACCTCGTCCTTAGCCAATCTTCGCTTAATCCGTAGTCCCTGTTTCGAGTTGCAAATATTAGCAACAGAACCAGTATCAAATACCCAGGTGCTACTGCGAGCATTAGTAAGGTACACATCAATAACATGTATATCACATATACCTTTGTTCACCTTGCCATCCTTCTTATCCGCCAAATACTTGGGGCAGTTCCGCTTCCAGTGACCAGTCCATTTGCAGTAGAAGCACTCAGTCTCAGGCTTAGGTCCAGACTTGGGCTTCTTCACTTGAGCAGCAACTTGCTTGCCGTTCTTTTTGAAGTTCCCCTTATTTCCTTTACCCTTTTTCTTGAAACTGGTGGTCTTGTTGACCATCAACACTTGATGCTCCTTCTTGATTTCTACCTCCGCAGCCTTTAGCATCGCGAAGAGCTCGGGAATTGTCTTATCCATCCCTTGCATATTATAGTTCATCACGAAGCTCTTGTAGCCTTGTGGCGGTGATTGAAGAATTCTGTCAATGACACTATCATCCAGAAGATTAACTCCCAGTTGAATCAAGTGATTGTTATACCTAGACATTTTGAGTATATGCTCACTGACAGAACTATTCTCCTCCATCTTGCAGCTATAGAACTTATTGGAGACTTCATATCTCTCCGGGCATTTGCTTCAAATATTAACTTCAACTCCTGGAACATCTCATATGATCCATGACGTTCAAAACGTCGTTGAAGTCCCGGTTCAAAGCCGTAAAGCATGGCAGACTGAACTATCGAGTAGTCATCAGCTTTGCTCTGCCAGACATTCATAACATCTGGCGTTGCTCCTGCAGCTAGTTTGGCACCTAGCGGTGCTTCCAGAATGCAATTCTTCTGTGCAGCTATGATAGACATCCCTCTACTCATCAAGTTACGGACCCAGTCCGTGTAATTGCTACCATCATCTTTCAACTTTGCTTTCTCAAGGAACGCATTAAAATTCAACGGAACAACAGCACGGGCCATCTATCTACAACAACATAGACATGCAAAATACTATCAGGTACTAAGTTCATGATAAATTAAAGTTCAATTAATCATATTACTTAAGAACTCCCACTTAGATAGACATCCCTCTAATCATCTAAGTGATCACGTGATCCATATCAACTAAACCATGTCCGATCATCACATGAGATGGAGTAGTTTTCAATGGTGAAAATTACTATGTTGATCATATCTACTATATGATTCACGCTCGACCTTTCGGTCTCAGTGTTCCGAGGCCATATATGCATATGCTAGGCTCGTCAAGTTTAAACTGAGTATTCTGCGTGTGCAAAACTGGCTTGCACCCGTTGTATGTGAACGTAGAGCTTATCACACCCGATCATCACGTGGTGTCTCGGCACGACGAACTTTCACAACGGTGCATACTCAGGGAGAACACTTATACCTTGAAATTTAGTGAGAGATCATCTTATAATGTTACCGTCGATCTAAGCAAAATAAGATGCATAAAAGATAAACATCACATGCAATCAATATAAGTGATATGATATGGCCATCATCATCTTGTGCCTTTAATCTCCATCTCCAAAGCACCGCCATGATCACCATCGTCACCGGCGCGACACCTTGATCTCCATCGTATCATCATTGTCGTCTCGCCAACTATTGCTTCTACGACTATCGCTATCGCTTAGTGATAAAGTAAAGCAATTACATGGCGATTGCATTTCATACAATAAAGCGACAACCATATGGCTCCTGCCAGTCGCCGATAACTCGGTTACAAAACATGATCATCTCATACAATAAAATTTAGCATCATGTCTTGACCATATCACATCACAGCATGCCCTGCAAAAACAAGTTAGACGTCCTCTACTTTGTCGTTGCAAGTTTTACGTGGCTGCTACGGGTTGAGCAAGAACCGTTCTTACCTACGCATCAAAACCACAACGATATTTCGTCAAGTATGTGTTGTTTTAACCTTCACAAGGACCGGGCGTAGCCACACTCAATTCAACTAAAGTTGGAGAAACTGATACCCGCCAGCCACCTGTGTGCAAAGCACGTCGGTAGAACCAGTCTCGCGTAAGCGTACGCGTAATGTCGGTCCGGGCAGCTTCATCCAACAATACCGCTGAATCAAAGTATGACATGCTAGTAAGCAGCATAACTTGTATCGCCCACAACTCACTTGTGTTCTACTCGTGCATATAACATCTACGCATAAACCTGGCTCGGATGCCACTGTTGGGGAATGTAGTAATTTCAAAAAAAAATCCTACGCACACGCAAGATCATGGTGATGCATAGCAACGAGAGGGGAGAGTGTCGTCCACGTACCCTCGTAGACCGTAAGCGGAAGCGTTATGAGAATGCGGTTGATGTAGTCGTACGTCTTCCCGATCCGACCGATCCAAGTACCGAACGCACGACACCTCCGAGTTCAGCACACGTTCAGCTCGATGACGTCCCACGAACTCCGATCCAGCAGAGCTTCGTGGGAGAGTTCCGTCAGCACGACGGCGTGATGATGGTGATGATGTTGCTACCAACGCAGGGCTTCGCCTAAGCACCGCTACGATATGATCGAGGTGGATTATGGTGGAGGGGGGCACCACACACGGCTTGGAACAATCAGCTTGTGTGTCTTTGGGTGCCCTCCCGCCCCCGTATATAAAGGAGTAAGGGGGGAGGCCGGCCGGCCTTGGTGTGCCCCAAGGAGAGGAGGAATCCTCCTCCTAGTAGGAGTAGGATTCATCCTTTCCTAGTCCTACTAGGAATGGGGAAGGGGGAAGGAAAGAGAGGGAGAGGGAGAGGGAAAGAGGGGCCGCACCCCCTTCCCCTAGTCCAATTCGGACTACTCATGGGAGGGGCGCGCCACCTCCTGGGCTGCTGCCCTCTCTCTCCCCTCAGGCCCACTAAGGCCCAATACTTCCCCGGGGGGTTCCGGTAACCCCTCGGCACTCCGGTTTTCTCCGAAACCATCCGGAACACTTCCGGTGTCCGAATATAGCCGTCCAATATATCAATATTTACATCTCGACCATTTCGAGACTCCTCGTCATGTCCGTGATCACATCCGGGACTCAAAACACAAAGACTCATAATACTGATCGCCACCGAACGTTAAGCGTGCGGACCCTGCGGGTTCGAGAACTATGTAGACATGACCGAGACTCGTTTCCGGTCAATAACCAATAGCGGAACCTGGATGCTCATATTGGCTCCTACATATTCTACGAAGATCTTTATCGGTCAAACCGCATAACAACATACGTTGTTCCCTTTGTCATCGGTATGTTACTTGCCCGAGATTCTATCGTCGGTATCTCAATACCTAGTTCAATCTCGTTACCGGCAAGTCTCTTTACTCGTTCCGTAATACAACATCCGGCAACTAACTCATTAGTTGCATTGCTTGCAAGGCTTATAGTGATGTGCATTACCGAGAGGGCCCAGAGATACCTCTGCGACAATCGGAGTGACAAATCCTAATCTCGATCTATGCCAACCCAACAAGTACCTTTGGAGACACCTGTAGAGCACCTTTATAATCACCCAGTTACGTTGTGACGTTTGGTAGCACACAAAGTGTTCCTCCGGTATTCGGGAGTTGCATAATCTCATAGCATAGGAACATGTATAAGTCATGAAGAAAGCAATAGCAATATACTAAACGATCAAATGCTAAGCTAACGGAATGGGTCAAGTCAATCACATCATTCTCTAATGATGTGATCCCATTAATCAAATGACAACTCATGTCTATGGCTAGGAAACTTAACCATCTTTGATTCAACGAGCTAGTTAAGTAAAGGCATACTAGTGACACTTAGTTTGTCTATATATTCACACATGTAAGTTTCCAGTTAATACAATTCTAGCATGAATAATAAACATTTATCATGATATAAGGAAATATAAATAACAACTTTATTATTGCCTCTAGGGCATATTTCCTTCATTCCTGTCATCTATGAAGACGTCCGTGGCAAATTTGTCAATCTCAAGATGTTGTGTCATCTCAGTATCTCGAAGATGCTCATAGAGATAAGATGTGCGTGTGTGCATTCATAGGTTTGAATGTATGTGCGTATATATGGACACCTGCCTTCGTATTGCGTTAAAAAAGTCATAGACCGGGTTGATCATAGGTTTGTGATGATACAGTTACACGTGGATCTGATTTGGATGGCCTTGATTTATTTATTTGTAGGTTGAATTTTTATTACTAATTCTTGACTTTATTCGGTAATGTTAAATACTACAATCATTTATGTTTGTATACATCAATCGATGTGGAGTTCAAGGGTCATAGTAATTTTTCTAAATAATGGATATGACTAAGAGCATCTCAAACTGAACTACGAAAATATGACACCCCCCCCCCCCCCCGCGTGCTTTCAATTTTTCCACGCATGCTACAACAACCACACTCCGAACTCTATTTCCATGCAAAACCAGTCAACAAAAACACACAAACGACATAGTATATATTAATTTGTATATGGCATGACAGAGTTCAGACTAGAGTAGCAGGATCCGGCTTGGGTCACATTCTTGGCACGGCGAGTTGCCCGCACCTCAAATTCTGGGCACCGTGATAGGCTCAGAGGTCGGGGACTAGTATCTACCATCGGGCCTATGGGGACAGACTGGAGCTGCAAAAGTCCCATTGAGCCCCCTGGAGGGCAGGACGCTCGAAGACTCGCCTTGGTTTTCCATCTATGACTCACAGAGAGCCACACAGAGGGCAAGCTCCTCATCGGAAGGCAAGGAGTTTTCCATCTATGACTCACAGAGAGCCGCAAGTGTGTCCTACTCAATGGGGTCCACCTCTGATCTAGAGCCGGAGTCAGACATGGTGATGCGGGACGGCGGAGACAGAACCAAATCGGAGCGGAGCGGATAGGAGAGAATGAACTAAGGTTTGGGGCCCATGGTAGGGTAGGGGTACGACTTTTTGTGGGGTTCGAATGGGCCAGGATAGGCATGGCCGAAATGATGGATGTGTCTAGACGGCCTCAATCCGCCCCCCGTAAGTTTTTCTTGTCCGGACAATGTACCGGCTGTCCACGGGACAAATGGGAATGGTTTGGGGGTCTAATTGGAGATGCTCTAAGTTAGGGCATTTCTCGGTATAGTTTTCCAAAAGATCATTTGCACGCATGCATAGATCGCAATGCTTCCCAAACGGACTACCCTTATCCTTCCCAAACGTCCGGGAGACAGTCCGGTCGTTGTCCGGACAGAAGCGTTAAGAAAAAAATGTCACTCAATCGGACTCCCCACTTTGTCTGATATGTTCGGACTGTCCGTAAAATCCTCATGTCCAAAGCAGAAATGGGCCGGATTTGGCCCACCGCGGACAACCTTTTCTTTTTCTTTATTCTTTCTTATATTTCTATCTATTCCTCTCCACCAATCATATGTATGAGACTGGACATATAGGAAAAAATTGAAAGGGTATGATTGTGTGCATGAACAAATAGGAACTTAAAGCGAACAATGGCTGGACACTGACCGGTCGCGTCCGTGAATGTTAGTGGAGTCAGATTTGTGCATCATGGTTATAGATGCTCTAGTGAACTATAACAGGAGTATTGAGTCTGGCTACGTGTCTAGGGTTAGGGCTTGGCGCCTCGCGGGCGACCGTGCGTAGCCAGCCAAATTCTTCACGGGAGCGATATGAGTACGCGTGGATGAGGAAATATGGAATTGGTTTCGTCTACGTTTGCTGCTGAGTTGAATCGTACTACCCTAGGAAACCGTGTTGAACGGGGCAAGGCAGGTGTGGAAGCAGATAAAAGGAACAGGGCGCCGCAAGAGGAAAAGCGATCTCGCAAAGTTTTTGTTAACCCACTCTTCGATCCGGACCCGGTATCGATCGGTCGATTCTGCGGCCGCGAGCGATGTCGTCCACGGGCACTGGGGGTGATCATGGGGGAACCGATGAGGATCCTACCCACCCGAAGGTGCTGACAGGCGGCGGCGCGCTGGTAGCGGCGCAGCGAAGGGAGATCAGAAGGATTGGAGGGCACGGGAGCGGATCAGCGAGCAATTGGCATGGTGCTGCTCGGGAGGGGATGGCCGACCCTGTTGAGAATTTGGATGGAGAAGTGGACATGGACGATGATGCGTTTCTGGAACTTGACCCAGAGGAGGAGGAAACCATGGCGACCCCGACGGCTCCCCCGTCTCCATGGCGCCTATTGGCGAGGTATGTGAATCAGAGGCGACCAAATACAAAGGACTTGACAGATCACTTTCATGCTGTATGGCAGATCCGAGCGGGACTGAACATCGCCCCCATTAGGAAGAATTGGTATGTGATAACGCTGCAATCCCAGGGAGACTTTGATTTTGTTGCTAGAGGAGGTCCGTGGATTCATCGTGGTAATGTGTTGCTTGTAGCCCCGTTCATTGGGAACGCGAGACCATCAGAGTCCGTGCTTGAAGCTGTACCTGTGTGGGTGAGATTCTATGATGTGCCTTGGGACAAGCAAACTTGTGCGTATGGATGGAGGATTGGCAAGCTATTGGGGAAGGTCTTGGCTGTAGATGCGGATGACTCGGGCACTATGGTACGTGAGTTTCTTAGGGTCAGAATTGAGCTACCACTTAACCGTCGCTTGCAGATGCAAGTATCCATTGGAATCAAGGGAAGTGCACACGAACCAGAAAAGTATGAACTAAGGTATGAGAGGGTGCCGCACTACTGTTTTTGGTGCGGTTTCATTGGCCATGATGACACGGAGTGTGAGAAGAAAAGATTGGGGGTGCCAAAGAGGGAGTATGATGACAGGTTGAGGTGCTCTCCTCTGCGTAAATTTGAACACCGCCCAGCGAACATTCCAGCAGGGGCAAAGCCTACATCGGCAAGGGGCCTAGATTTTTCCTCAGGCGGCATGGGATCACCAAATCTGGGAGGTGCACCAATGGGTCGAAGTAGTAGACGCAGCATGCAGATGGAGCAGCATATACCTGAACGTGTGGATGCTAGGGATGGTTTTGAACATCAGGAGAGAAGGGGTGAACTGGTAGTGGATGCGGCCTTAGCTGGACAGATTCGGGCCATGCATATGCGCCTTAATAGAGAGATTCCTGAGTCGAGTAATATGCATGAACGTGGCGGCCGTAAGCAACATAAAACTGCTGGGCGCGGGCCAGGAAGGATCCCTATGCCCATTCCACTGGCATGTAAACCTCCAGTAAAGATGTTTGGACCGCTGGATTTGATGCATTCACCAGATATGATACCGTCTATGAGAGGCACTGATTCACTTGTGGTTTCATATGGACCATCTGATGTAGTCATGTCTGATGCTGAGTCGGTCCTTGGGAAGCGTCAGGCCCTTAGTGATGCTGATCATGAGGAGGAGCACCAGGGGGATACACATGTGGTGGATCAAGACAGGGAAGAGGAGGGTGGAAAATCTAAAAAAGGCAAAGTCAAGAGGACAGAGGAGGCTATTGAACTGGACATGGGGGCGAAGGGAGAGGTGGATATGGAGGCAACCAGCCCAGGGGCCGCTGGTAAACTGACGGGGCCATTTGTGGCGCCCCGTCAGGAGCAATGAATTGTTTAAGTTGGAACTGTCGGGGTGTTGGGAACAAACCGACAGTTCGGGATTTGGTGGCTTTGGTTAGGGCTACTGAATCAAAGATTGTGTTCCTGTGTGAGACTAGACAAAGTGCAGAAAAAGTCCGTCGTCTTCGTGCTAGATTGGGTCTTAGAGGTTTTGCTGGTGTCGACAGTGTTGGGCTTAGTGGGGGTCTTGCTTTGTTTTGGTGTGATCAGATGTACGTGGATGTTAAAGATTCGAATGAAAGATATATTGATGCGTATGTGCGTGTGTCCCCCAGTGCTCCGATGTGGCGTTTAACTTGTGTTTATGGCGAACCACGAACGGAAAACCGTCATCGTATGTGGGCAACAATGCAAAATCTGAAAGTGCAGTCTGATCTTCCTTGGTGTGTCATAGGGGATTTTAATGAAGCTCTCTGGTCCTTTGAACATATGTCAGCCACCCCAAGAAGTGAACCTCAGATGCAAGCCTTCAGGGATGTACTGGAAACTTGTAATCTGGTGGACTTGGGGTTCCAAGGCCTCCCATTCACATATGATAATAAACAGCGTCGAAACAGAAACGTTAAAGTGCGGTTGGATCGAGCGGTGGCGGACAACAACTGGCGTAATTTATTCAGTGCTGCCAAGGTGGTCCATCAGGTATCACCTTGTTCTGACCATCTTCCTATTTTACTAAAGTGTGTTGCCGATGAAGAAAAGGTATACAGGCCGAGTTTTAGAAGGTATGAAATTTTCTGGGAAAGAGATGCAAGTCTACAGGAAAGAATTGCCAATGCCTGGGAGGAGGCCGGTGCCAAGTTTAACCTTGGTGATGTTCGGGAGGGGCTTAAGAGTTTGTTACTTAATCTGTATGCGTGGGGAAAGAAAAGGTTTGGTAACGTCACTAGAGAGCTTGAGAAGTCCAGAACTAAATTAGAAGAGCTGCTCAATATGAATGCGGACAGAGATGAAATAAAAAAGGTCTCTGACCATATGAATGAATTGTTGTACCAGGAGGAAATGTTGTGGCTGCAACGGTCGCGCATCGACTGGCTAAAAGAGGGCGACCGGAATACAGAATTCTTTCACAGGAAAGCGGTTTGGCGTGCTCGTAAGAATAAGGTGAGAAGTTTAATTGATAACAATGGTGTTGAACATGCAGATCACAAGGCGATGGGTGGCCTAGTGCAAGAATATTTTCAGAACATCTTTGCCAAGGATACGTCTTTGAACCCAACTCCGGTGGTGAACCTCTTCGAGCCTGTGGTCACTGATGCGATGAATGTAAATCTGTGTGCTGAATTTTCGGAGAAGGAGATAGCTGATGGGCTCTTTCAGATCGGCCCCTTAAAAGCTCCGGGAAGTGATGGACTGCCGGCACGTTTTTTTCAACGAAATTGGAGTATCTTCAAGGACGAGATTGTCAGCGCGGTAAGGAAGTTTTTCCAAACTGGAATTATGCCCGAGGGTGTCAATGAGGCCATCATTGTTCTCATCCCAAAAACTGATGAGCCTAAGCGGGTAACGGATTTTCGGCCTATAAGTCTCTGTAACGTAATATATAAGATAGTGGCCAAGTGCTTGGTCAATCGCCTTCGCCCTATTCTGGATGAGATCATTTCACCGTTTCAGAGTGCATTTGTACCTGGCCGGCTGATTACGGACAACGCACTGTTGGCGTTTGAATGTGTTCATGCAATACATCAGGAGAAGAAACCGGATGCTAGCTTTTGTGCATACAAGTTGGACCTATCTAAGGCATATGATAGGGTTGACTGGGGATTCTTGGAGCGAGTGATGGTCAGGTTGGGTTTTGCTCATCGGTGGGTGCAATGGATCATGACGTGTGTTACCACGGTGAGGTATACTGTAAAATTTAATGGAACTCTTCTTGAATCGTTCGCACCGGAGCGAGGCCTCCGGCAAGGTGATCCCTTATCGCCATTTCTATTCCTATTTGTGGCTGATGGGTTATCTGAGTTGCTCAAACAGGGAGTGAGAACAAATGCTATAGAGCCGCTGAAAATATGTCGTGGAGCCCCGGGGGTCTCGCACTTGCTATTTGCGGATGACACACTTCTCTTCTTCAAGGCGAACCAACAGCAGGCAGGGGCGGTGCAGGACATTATTCATGCTTATGAGAGTGCCACGGGACAGCTAATCAACCCGGCAAAATGCTCAATACTGTTTGGACAGTCGTGTCCACCTAATGTACAGGAAAATGTGAAACAGCAACTACAAATCATGAAGGATCAGTTTGAGGAGAAATACTTAGGACTCCCGACTCCGGAAGGCCGCATGCATAAAGGGAAGTTCCAAAATTTGCAAGTAAAATTGATGAAGCGTATATGTATTTGGGGCGATGGATATATGGCTCAAGCTGGCAGAGAAGTGTTGATCAAGGCGGTGGCACAATCAATCCCCACGTATATCATGGGCGTCTTCAAGCTTCCATTCTCTGTGTGCGATGATCTTACACGGATGGTCCGGAACTACTGGTGGGGCTCAGAGAAAGGGAAACGGAAAAACTCACTGGATGGCTTGGGATCAAATCATCAAACCCAAAGCGATGGGCGGCCTTGGGTTTCGGGATTACAGAATCTTCAATCAAGCACTCCTCGCTCGGCAGGCATGGCGTTTGTTGATCAACCCGGACAGCTTGTGTGCTCGGGTCTTGAAAGCGAAATATTATCCTAATGGGCGACTAGAGGATACTGTTTTTGCAGGCAATGCTTCATCGACGTGGCAGGCCATTACGTATGGACTGGAGCTCCTAAAAAAAGGTCTCCTATGGAGGATCGGTGACGGACAATCTGTTCGTATATGGCGCGATCCGTGGCTGGAGCGGCTAGGGTCGTACCGGCCGATATCACATGTCGGAAGGTGCAGGCTTCGGCGTGTAGCTGAGCTGATGGACGATCGTGGCATGTGGAGAAGGGAGTTGCTGCAGCAGTACTTTACACAGCCAGACGTCGTCGAGATTATCAAGCTGCGGCCCTCACCGAGGATGCATGATGTCCTAGCCTGGGGGCCGGATCCGAGAGGCATTTTCTCCGTCAAATCAGCCTATAAAATGGGGCTGGAGGAAAAACTGCGCGCATCTTCATGCGCGGCGAGCAGGGCACCGGACGGCAATCGTGCCGTCTGGACGGCATTGTGGAGGTGCCCTGCTCCACCTAAGGTACGGGTCTTTGGTTGGCGGATAGCAACTAATTCTTTGGCAACTATGGAAAATAAGCATAAAAGAAATCTGGAACATTCTGATGTTTGTGTCATGTGTGGCGTCGAGCGGGAGGATACCTTTCACGCCATGTGTAGGTGCCCTATGGCGTGCGCCCTATGGGATGCTATGAAGGAGTCATGGCCTCTTCCGGACCTGCGGAGGGTGTCCAATACCGGCGAAGAATGGCTTCTACATCTCCTGAATAACAGCACGGAATTGCAGCGCTTGGTCATTCTGATGACCTTTTGGCGAGCTTGGCACTGTCGGAACGAAGTCATACATCACAAACCGGCACCACCAATCGAGAGTTCAAGGAGATTTCTGAATAGCTACATCGACTCCCTGTTATGCATCAAACAGCAACCACAAGGAGACTTGGTGAAAGGGAAGATGGTGGTTCAGAAGGTGCCACAAGTGGTGAGGCAATCAGAGGTTC
The DNA here is from genome assembly GCF_018294505.1 of Triticum aestivum. Classification (NCBI taxonomy): domain Eukaryota; kingdom Viridiplantae; phylum Streptophyta; class Magnoliopsida; order Poales; family Poaceae; genus Triticum; species Triticum aestivum. The sequence continues at coordinate 507,267,868 of NC_057808.1, forward strand.
AGTCTAGTGTTACACCTGAATCTACATGGGTAAAACCACCACCTGGCTGGGTGAAACTGAATGTTGATGGGTCACATATCCCTGGCGAGTGTACTGGAGGTGCGGGCATGGTCTTGAGGGACGACACGGGTGCCATCATCTTCTCGTCGTGTCGGTTTCTTCGATCATGCCACACACCAATGGAGGCGGAAATAGCAGCGTGTCTCGAGGGCACGTCCCTGGCGCTGCAGCGTACAGAGAAACCCATAATTGTGGAACTAGACTGTAAAGAAGGAGTGGTAGCTTTGACAGACAGCGGAGTTAACAGGTCTTCGTTGGCCGGGTTTATCGAGGAGACGAAGAGGCTATTGCATGGAGTACGGCGTCATGTTTTTGCCCACGTCCGACGCACGGCCAACATGGCCGCGCATTGCATGGCTCAAAGAGGACGTACTAGCCAACGTACTATGGTTTGGCTGCAAGCTGGGCCTGATGATTTATGTTCTATTTGTGAAAATGAGTGTACAAACATTACTTAATTAATGAATGCTCGTTTCACCCGCAAAAAAAAAATGCTCTAGTGAACTGGGAAGAAGGATCACACCAACAATTGACAGCTAGGGTTGGGAGAATCATCATGTTGTTGCAATGTAAGGATAACATTGTCGCTGCCATATCCTCTAGTGAACTCGAAGGAAGATCACACGAACAATTGACAGCTTTAGTCATTTAGTGTCAAGCAGTACTTCCGCATCAATACGAAGTGGTCTTACCAACCGTACATGCAGACCTACTCTATTTTCACATGACTGACTTATTGACATCTTCTGACTGCTTCGCTTTGAACGATTGTGGAGTACAACATTGACATGAGCGGCTTAACCACCGAGCTTAATTATAGCAAAATTAGACGCTGTACTCAAGTGAATCACCTAATAAAGATAACCCACTACCATAGCTTGCAATATACTCCCGTAGTACTCCAATCAGTCTCTTCCATTCCGTGTCACGCTCGACGTCCGAAAACGAAGTGAATGCGTGCAGCCGCACACCCTTTCTGCCCATGGCACACAAGTTGATGAATGATGCTGCGTACGAAGTACGATGCACCACACGCACACGTGGAGTGTGTATAGGCAACGGCACGACACAGGTCGACTAACACGGCCCGGGTAGCTTGTACTATTACTCATTCAAGGTCTGACCGCGCCGGCGCCTCCGCAGTGGAACGGACTGCCTCAGTCCACGAAGCCATCGAAGCGGACACCACCGCAGCCACCAACGCTGTGGAGAATGAAGACTCTTGCCACGCCGCCCCTGATGCGGCCGATCGGTGGGATGACACTGGTAGAAACACGCAAAGCCGCCACCCATGGCCATGAAGCCCCAGAGGTTGTCTCCCACACCCACGAACAGATTCTTCTCGTTAGCCAGCTATAGATGTCGAGTCTACCCGCTCTATCCTGTGGTGTGCGCCTGTGATCGTTGCTACTGATGTACTTGCGCTGTGATGGAGTTTGTGGTTTAAATAGGCGGAGAGGAGGAGGAGATGAGTATGCACCGTGCGAGGACAGACAGTAGGCGAGGGTGTAAATGAGGCGAACGCGACAGGGACATGGGCTGCAGTGAATCTTTGCTCAGAATTCAGGAGGGTGAGTAAAAGAGGTTAACCAAATTTTGGTGGAGCCAATATGGTGTATCTGTTGCTTTGATAATTGTTCAAGGCTCCAGGACAAAAAATATTCAACAATCCTAAAGTTGTTTCCGTAAATTTTAAAAAGTATTTAATACAATGCAAAAATATATTCGTGACATTTTAAAAAATGTTCTCAGAACTAATAAATGTTTTGCGTGCTTAAAAATATGTTTGTGGCATTTATGAGAAAATTTCAATTTGTGTTACAAAAATGTACATTGTGTATCCAAGATATGTTTGATGTGCATTTGACAAATGTGTAACGTGTATTTGAGAAAAATGTTCCACATCCATCTGAAAAATATTCAACCTATGTACGTATACCAAAAATGTTGAGCGCATATTTGAAAAAAGTCTGGCTGTATTTGAAAATGAAGAAAATCTAAAAATGAAATAGGAAAAAAGAACATAAATAACAAAAAATTGTGAAAACCAATACAGAAAATTCATTTTTAGGGGTATAGCTAAGCTTTATTGATCATAGTCCAGATGGTGGTATACAAAAAGGATCATGGGGATGGATGAACCATAGATGTCGCCCCTGATCAAGAGTGTTTGAAAACTTAGCTAACCTATCTGCATTAGTATTTGATGCCTAACCTTCAAAAGTAATCTTACACTTAACTAAACTACCTCGCTGGTTAATCTCACTAATGATACAACCATAAGTGCTACTAGTCCCTCTTTCAGCGTCGTTCACCACCCGTTTTGAGTCGGAGGCAATTATAATATTTTGAATCATCAAGTCTTCTCCAAGAGCCAAAACTTCTCACGATGCCATTGCTTGAGTGTCGCTACATTGATGATTCCCTAGACAACCATAAAGGAGCTGCCTAAATAGTGTCCAATGTCATCTCGACACACTGTGGATGCCGCTCCTATCAACTCGGACTTTGCCACGCTTGCATCGATACAGAAAATACATTGAATAAGCCGCACGAACTTCTAAAACCAGTCCAAACTGGCCTATAGAAGCTTTCCAAAATCGATCCTAGAAAGTCACATGAACACACGTGGGGCGGCCTGCTAGTTCTCGCCTGAGAGGAGACATGCACGACCTACCGTCTCGTAGGTGAAGTTTGTGGGGCAATCAACTTGGGGCGTAAACAGGGCCGGTCCTGAGATTTTGGGGGCCCGGGGCGAAACTAAAACTCGGGGCCCTTAGTATAGACACCACAATAATAACAATGAATATATTTATATATATAATATTATAAATAACACTTAAATGAATCCAAAATCACTAGCGACAGAAATAATATATACATATTACCTTAAAAATAACATTCCTCGATGCAAAGGCACTTATGATGAGGTCGATGTCAATCTCATCTATATTTTTTTCTCGGCGCATAATGTTGCCAAGCTATTTAACCTCTCCTGAGTCATTGCTGACCTCAAATAGTTTCTTCAGTAATTATAAATTTGAAAAGCTTCTTTTGACTGATGCGACCATCATAGGCATATCAAATAAAATGTGAGAAACAATGGAGATATTAGGATAGCTATCAACTTCTCTAACATGTTCGAAAATCTCCATGGCAGACATTACACCGTATGGCAAAGTGACTCATACTCTTTAGTTCAAAAATAAGTTCAATAATCTCATAATCTCGTAGCCACTTACATTGTCATCGCCGATGCTGGTGTCAACATTTTCTACTCGCTGATCATATTCTGAATTCCCAATTGGTTGTTGCTCTTCCTCTATGGGAACCATTGCCAATCATCATCTTTGTTTATCGAAGCAGTGGAAGCACCATTATTACTCTTGAGAAATTTGTGCGTATCTGGGTGTTGTGATTGTACCAATTTATCCATGGCCGTCTTCCTTGTCCTTTTATCCCTACCCGATGAATATGTCCTGCTTTTGTACGACATGATAACACACAATGCTCGAAAAATATTGCTGCAGCAATTGTTCAACGCTAGGGTTATCATCAAGGCTCACATCATATACCTGATTGTACCAATTTATCCATGGCCGTCTTCCTTGTTCGTGTGCTTTATGGAATTACAGATGAGGGCCTCTGGAATTGAAATCAGTGGCGAACTAGATTACACGCGTTCCTAACTGCCTATGCAAAATTAAGATGGGGGCCCTAGGAACTGAAATCAGCAGTCAATTAGGAAGGAGATTACCAGGAGTCGGGAGGGATGAGGCGTCAGTACCAGTATGAACATCCGGCCTCGGCGGCTAGGGCTAGAATAGTTGTGCCTGCGTGATTGCCGATTGAATAGGAAGGGCGCGCGTTGTTGGCTCCTTTTTTCACGTGAAGGGCTCGCTTGCGGCTGATCGTGATTGGAATACGAACGAATCGACGATGGGTGGGGAAAGTGGGATCAAAGCGATCGTCCTGTTGCTTGCTTTTTTTAGAGATCGTTTTGCGCTCGCGCGTCTGCCTGGAAGACTAAATAAAGCCCAGCGCCCAGCCCTTTGATTTTTTCTTCGGACATAGGCCCATAGCCTACCTAGGCTTAGTTGTTGCATACTTGGGCGGGGGCCCCTGGATGTTGGGGGCCCGGGGCGGCCGCCCCCCCTGCCCCCCCTCAGGGCCGGCCCTGGGCGTAAAATAGAGGGCAACTCGCCCATGCAGGGACTATGTGTCGTACAGTCAAATATTGTTGGCTTAGGTACTCTCATCAGTAGCTCGATTGCAACTTGTTTTCTTCTCGCTCGACCTTGCTCGAAGAAAATTGACCAATGTTTATGACGAATTAGGAAAATATATGAATTTTACAAGTGTTTCGGAAAGTGCTAGTGAATTTTAAAAACATTAAACAAATGTTCAGAAATTAATTTTTTCTCCAAATTTCCACAAATGTTCATGGATTTTAAAAATGTTTTCCAATTTAACAATGCTAATTTAAAAGTTATTCATGAAATTTAAAACACGCGCTTTCTAAAATGTCAAGAACTTTACAAGTATTCATGAATTTTAAAACTGATAGCAGATTTTTTGCATGAATTATAAAAATGGTTCATAACTTTTTAACATTATTAGGATTTTAAAAATCATGACTTAAAAAAAGGAATTTCATTATTTATGGATTTCGAAAATTAAGATATAAGAAACCATAAATAAAGAAACAGAAAAGGAAAAAATTAAAACCCAAAACCAGCAAAAACTGAAAGAACATACGAAAAAACCAAGAGTGTGAAATACGCTCGAAGCAGAGAGAAAGCCGTGCGTGAGAAGATGAGCGGAAAAAGACGACCTCAATAGGCCGACCCATGACGTTGGAGAGGTGTGTGAGTTGTACCATTTACCTGCGGGGTAATATAAAGTGCGTGAGAATCAGTTGGTTGTATTCTGTAGTGGCTGGGCTTCTAGATTTTGGAAATGGAGTACTTGATGGCCTGAAACAATATTTCTTGTGCCGAGTGGCCGCCACTGATCTAGGTCGCCTTTTTCTATCTGTTTCATGGGGTTTTTTTTATAACCTTCTCCATCCTTTATTACGTTCCAATAGAAGTTACATCATTCAGCAAGAGAGGGGTGGACACACTAGAGTGTCGATCAAGGAAGCTATTAGAAGAGGGCCCTTAACCAAATTCGCTAGTTCATTGTCGTCCTCGTCCCCCCGCGTCGTCCGCTCTCGGGCGACTCGGGGGCCAAACCCTAGGCGCCGCCGGTCCCCCGCCCCCCTTCTCCTCCTCCCCCGCCGCCGCCGGCAGCCGTCGTCGGGCTTGCCCGCGCGGCGGTAGGCGGCGGCGGGGGCTTACCCGCGCGCCCGCCTCGACCTCTGGAGGGCCCTCCACCCCGCATCGGGCGCCGCCGCCCGCTTCCCCTGCTCCCTGGTGGCCGCCGAGGCCGGCCCTCTGCGGCGGCTGCCGCCGGCATTGTGGCCCCGCGCCTGGTCGCCGGGGACGGCTCCGCCAGTCAGATCCGGCCGCCTCGGCCCTGGGATCGGGGCCATCTCCGATCTAGCGGCTGGTGGGCCGGGGTTCGCCGGATCCACCGGATCTGGCCAGCGTGGCCTTGCCTCGTCTTGCCCGGCTTGGGTGTTCGCGGTGTGGTGCTCCCTGATGGCGGCGGTGCGGGTCGTTCTCCATGTTTTGACGGGATGTGTGCGGTGGGTGGATGCCGGGGCGGCGGCCTCGGGCGGTGTGGACGGCGTTGCCTCTTTGGCGGGCAACGGCCGTGGGTGTTGGTGGTCCGCGACTTCGGCCGTGCGGGCGGCGAGGTCTCGGTGGACGTCTACTACAGTGGGTCGGGGTGCCCCGTCACCCGGCGTGCCTGCTTCGATGAAGTCGAACGCCTTCTTCAGCTGCGTGCGCTCCTCTGGCCAGGTCTTTGGCCGAGTGGATGGGATGGGGGCGGGACCGGGGGAAACCCTTGGCCGTCGGCGGAGGCCACGACAATGGCGGCGCCTTTGCTGGGCGTCGGTTCCCTTCTTGGAGGCCTTGTCGAGGTCCGCTCCCATCTTTCACTGTGCTCTTCTTTTGGGCGAAAGCTCTAGTTCCCCTTGTGGGCGACGGCGTCGTACCCTCGTCGTGCTCCTTCTTGAAGGCGTCGCCTCGGGTTCCCGGAATCACGGTGGGCGCTTTGCGGTGCGTGTGAGGTGTTTGGCGGCGGCAATGTGTGCAACATTTCATCTATTCTACCGCCGGTCTTCATCTTGTGGTAGCGCTCCTTCGGCTTGGAGATGGACTGGCATAGGTGGTGGTCGTCATTTGGCGTCATGGTGGCGTCGATGGCGGAGGAACCTGTCAAGGTTGGTACCTCAATCTGCTCTGAAGATGGACAAGTGGAAGATGGTGGCGACGACACATGTGAATGCGTCGGACTGGATTGTGCCCCGGACCCGGTACGTGGCTCGGTCGGGGCTTCCAGCTTTAGATGTTAGGCTTAGGTGAGAGGCCTGGGTATGTGGCCCAGCTTGCACCCCTTCATTATATGGATAGGAGTAGCGGCATATGTTGCCAAGATGGCGGATTCAGGCATATTACTGTACTACTTTGTAAGGTCCTCGAGAATAATCAATAAAATGGCCGCATGCATCTTCCTGATGCAGAGGCCGGGGGTCATCCTCTTTTTCTAAAAAAAAATGAGAAATATTATTACCTTCCCTAGGACACTGCACAAAAGAAACAAAGGGGAAATCAGTAAATCACACGCCTAATGGTAGCAATGATAAAAAATTGCAATAGAGTGTTGTAGTAGTGGCTCGTCTTAGATATTGTAGCTACCTAGGAATTGGCGGTGCAAAATTGAAAGGAGAATAAATTGATAACATCTGTACGTTCAAGTAGGAGTGACCTAGTACTTTTTTTGTTGTTGAATTCGACTTCAAAATTCAAAATATTTACGAGGAACAAGAACAGTCTGTTTTTCGTTAGCATTTGAGTGTGCGTTCTTACTTTAATTTTAGTTTATGGAGTGTTAGAACTTTTCGGTACCTCGGGATTTTTATTTCCAGTAGCCGATGTGCATGCGTACGGTGGGACTAATTAAGCCGTGCCGGCACATATTGATGGATTTTTCTTTTTGACCTCAGCACATATTGATGGATGGTACGGTGGAGTGGTACCATGACGTCAGGGCCGGCCCTGGGCCAGGGCAGCAGGGGTGACGGCCCGGGGCCCAGCCAAAGGGCCCCGACCTTAGTGCTGCAGCCTATAGAAGAAAAAGCCTGTACGCAGGGGATGCCCATCATTTAACAAAAGCCCAACTGCTAAGATGCCTAAACGCACGACTACTGGGCTAGAATTGAGCACGGCTGCACAGGGTGAGCGGCTCTTTGCCTCCTCCGATTTGCACGCCAACGCCCGCTCAAAAAAATAAATTGTAACCCCTCAGAAAAAAATGGTATGCCGTCGTACGCTCACATATATTGGCCGATCGAGCGACTGATTCTCTACAGTAGCGGCTGCCGGATACTAGGGCGTTCGCAAGGAATAGCAGAGGTAAATCTCTAACGAATTTCTCTTAGCCCTCAATCTTACACTTTGATAAATTCATGTTCTTCTTCTTACAATAGTAGAGCTTGGTCATTAGTCTTGCCAACTTGGTCCTCGACTCAAGGTGTCCTTGAAGATTAGATTTCGATAGCTAAAGAGCATGGGATTTCACTAATTTTACTGCAACTTTTAGCTGACTTTGCTCTTTTTCTTGCAGACATGTTGCCCAAATAATATTTATGTGGTTCTGATAAAAAGAAGAAAGAGGAAACGAACAAATAATTTAATTGGATCTCATGATTATTGTAGGCTTGGAGGTTAGTTAGCATGTCAGTTCTTTTTTCCAATATATGTATGTAAGTTCTATGAAATTTGATTTAGACTTGAACTAAGACACTTCATCTTATGTTACACCAGGAAAAAATATCATTGCTTACTATAGCTTTGCAAGAATTTATCTATCAATATATGAAATTAAAAAATTCCTCCATTGTCGCCGTTGGGCCCATTCATTGAATTCGCCCTGGGGCCTTCGAAACTCCAGGACCGGCATTGCATGACGTTAATACAGTGTCGCATAGTTGCATGCCAGGTCAGTGCACGAACGGACCCAGTGCACTGAGCCACACGATAGCACGTGCACAAATTTCTCATGTGCATCTGAAACGCCACGTCCTAGTCAATACCGCAGCTCATGGCGTGACGCCGCTGGTTCCTCTGCCGCCGTACCCGTCACCGAGCACGCGCAATGGGATTCTAGTACTCGCATATTCTCCCAAAGGGCTATCGCCGGCTGTGCCGCAGCCGCCGATCGAGCTCAGGCTACCCGCGCTGCCTCCGACCCCGCCAATCTGACCCGTGCCGTCGGGAAGACGCCGGCTCCATTGTTGTCTACAGTCCACGAAGTGACTGTGGCCGAGTGGCTCCGTGCCACACGGTATGTCCCCCATGCCTCCCACACCCACAAACAGGTTCTACTCGTCCGCTGCGCGCATTTCTCCTACAGCAGCGGCCGAAAGTGAGGCTTTCGCCTCACCCCGGCACGGTCTTGGCCGCCCCCACGGCATGCACCGCCAGTGCGAGGCAGAGCAGGGGGAGGGATGTGACAGTGCTAGAGTGCTTCTTGGTATTGTGGAGCTCTAGATCCTACTCGCTCTCACGTGTTGTTGTGTGCGTGAGAATGAACTTATGCTTCTGCTGATGCACTTGTGGTCTTTAAATAGTCGGTGGAGGGGTATACACGGCAGACGGAGAAGGAGGAGTAGGTTGGGAGGGTGTAAATGAGGCGAGTGTCAGTGCTTTACCGAATGCTTTTGTTTACAATCAAGAGTAAATTTCGCAAGAGTGGAGGTAGGAGAGGTAGACGAACAGAGTCTGTTGCTCGTGTTTTCTGTCTGGTTTTTTTAGCGATGGTTTTTTCCCAAGCAAATGAAGACTGGGCTTCTAAATTTCTGCCTTGAGCGGCTCAAAGCACAACTTTGAAAAAGTGCCGAGTCGTTTTTTAAGCCAGTTTGTATTGTCAAGAGCAAGCCCACGCATATGCTGTTTTCTTAGAAGAGTCTTTCTTAGCTGTTCAACTGCATCTCCTTTCGGTTTTACTGCACACACATAGGCTGGTCACTGGCGAGCTGAGAACATGCAGGCAAGAGAGAAAATTGGGGATGGACATGGAATTGTGTCCCCGCAACTGGGTACCCGGAAATTGTTGGTAATGTTGATTGTTAGATCAACTGACAAAGTTTGGAGTGAACATCAGAGAAAACCATGGTCCAACTTAGGCAATGAAGTTGGGATTACTTGAGGAAAACCCTCCTTTCCAAGAAAAATATGTTTGGACTATTTCAAACGTTACTCACTCGTTTTCCCAGATAACAATAGTGTTTAAATTATACAAATATTGTAGGGCCAATGCTCACCTTTACTCCAATGTTTCGTAACAAAAGAACCCCTATAAGGTTCATCTTGGCCCCACTATCTCTTTAGAAAGAAAAAACAAAAGTGACCTGAAGCTCCACAGCTGATTAGAGCTTAAACAATTCATAACTTCGTGGAGAAGAAAAGGCAACGTTGTAAAGCACTTTCACATTAATATTGGCCAACATATACCAACGGGTTCTTTAAAACCATATTAGAGCATCTCTAGCAGATCCTGTAAATTGCGGTTACCGTAAATTTCATTTACGAGATACTATAAAACTATTTTGCGGTACCATGGAAGGCACAACAGAGCATATCCTTCAAGCATACTGCATAACTTGAACATAGAAGATACACATAGTTCCCGTCACCAAAGTTCACCGGAAGTTCATCGCACAAACTTAAAACATACTAAATTAACCTAATCTAAACTACTCATCCTTTTTTCTTTTTGACCAGACTACTCATCCTGCTTCTTGACATGGAGATGGAACTCCATCGCAGAGTTGGAGATGACGAAGGCAAGGTTGAACCCCTCCTTGGCTGCCTCGAGTAGCGCAGCGGCGCCTTTTTCTCCAGCCGCGACATCCTCCTTCACCTCGGTGAGCTCGTGCTCCGTCTCGTGGAAGCACTTGGTAGTCGGCCAAAAGATGTCGTGGAGAAGGTCGAAATCCCTCCACACCCTCCGACCATCACTGGGAGAGGTCGTCATGCTCCCTCGCCTGCAGGCACCGCCATTCCTCCACTGTGGGGCGGATGGCGGAGCTTCCGGCCTCGTCGTCGTGGTCGGCTCGCTTGTGCGGGCGAGCCGCCCCCCCTCCCCCCCCCCTCGCTCACCACGCCCGCGTCCCCCGCTCGACATCGAGGCGGTCGAAGAGTTATTGTGCACGCGGAAAACACCGGCTGGGCAGAGAGGGATTTGGCGCCGGGGAGAGAGAGACATTGCGGCATAGGAGGGTTAGGGATTTACCGGAGAGCGGCGGCGGGTTTCGAGGCTTGCTTGACGACGTGCGAATTGAAGGGGATAACAAGGAAGAGTCCAGCAGCACCTTAGGGAGCTCAGGGAACATATGTATGAGTTAGGCGCTCACCGAAAGAGAGGGGGTCGGGGCACGACGTCGGCAGATCGAACTCGGGGAAGACGAAAAGGGCACTGGCGATGTAGAGGTTCCTGCATTAATTCCTTTCAGGAGGACGGCGAACAAGGCTAGGCAAATCTCCGTGACACGAACACTGATCCCGGGGAGGTCACTCACTGCACAAACAACGACCTGCGGTGGTGATTTCGCAAACTGGGGGCCGCGTGCTTCCTTGATGTCCAGGATGGGGGAATCGACAAGATCTTGTGGGAAAATGAGATCATCACTGGTAAAAAAAGCCCTTTAGTCCCGGTTCGCAACAGCCTTTAGTCCCGGCTGTGCAACCGGGACTAAATATGCGCGACTAAAGACCCCCCCCCTTTAGTCGCGCCTCTTACGGACCGCGACTAAACGCTTTAGTCCCGGTTCTTGTGGCTGACCGGGACTAAAGGCCCGTCCACGTGGGCGCCCGTGGTCCGTCGGGGCGGAGGACCTTTAGTCCCGGTTCTCGTGGCCAACCGGGACTAAAGGGCTCCTCCGCAGGTTTAGGGTTTTAGCCCCCCTAAACCTGGTTTCTTTTTAGTTTGGAGTGTTTTATTTCTTTTATATTATATTTTGTGTTTTATTTTAATTTTGATAAAGTTTCAGTACACATATTTTACACTACTATATACATGCATATGAAATTTCAAACAAGAAGAATTCAAGAGGAATATATAATATATATTCAATCTCGGGTGACCATATACAACTTCGAACAAGTTTCCATACACAATTAGGATGGATGACCATATACAACTTCGTACAAGTTTCAATCTCGGGTATGCATATAAATTTCTTCGTCCTCGGTATAGTGTTCTCCTTTAGGATTGATGACATCCCTCATGAAAAATCCTGCTAATTCTTCTTGAATTGGTCGGAAGCGAGCTTCTGGACTAAGCCTCCTCCGCAAGTTATCCGTCGCGTTCCGCACGCTATCCGATGCCTTCCGCTCCGTGGTGTGTCTCCGGATGTTCTCACAAACATAGTATCCACATAGATTGGTCCCCGGTGGCTGCTTATCCACATTAACTAACCTTCTGAAATCTAGCTCATGTTTGAATTCACCGACAATTTCTTCTGAGAACTGTCTCCAAACCCTACAGGGCAAAGAAAATTAAATGAATAAGGAAGTTATTAGTTACTTGATATTAGGAAATGAACGAAAGAGACCGATCGATATAGAGCTCAAATGATTGAAAATAATTACTTTTGCAGCATTTTTCTCATGTCGGCCCAACGCTTTGGATTCGAATCCATAGAGTCCATGATTAGAACTCTGGAGGTGTGAAGTTCAATATTTAGCAGAATCCAGTGGAACCTGCGGACACGTTACATACACAGTCATGCATAACTCATCGATTAGACATACCATGCATGGAGTAAACAAAAGAGAATGGGCACAAGAGAGAAACACTCACCCAAAATGGTAAGGAAATAGAATATGACTTTTGAGTTGATGCTTTCTAAGAAACTTGTACAGGTCTTTCTCCACGTCTTCGGGGTGATGTTGTAACACATGTCCATTAACGATATGTGGGTCAATGAACCCAACATCATGGATGTTTCTTATTTTGCATTCCCAAATCTTCAATCTGCATAATAGCGTACGCAACAATATAGTTAGGACAATATATATATATATATATATATATATATATATATATATATATATATATATATATATATATATATAGTGCAGGCAATGAAGAACGAGATGAGGTAGAAATAAATCACTTACAGAACGTAGCAACTCAGCATAGATTTGTCGAGGTCCCGCAGATTGAACAGCTGGAACAATTCACTCATATGAATTTCTACAGAGTACCGTTTGGTGTGATGCTCATCTGTAACATCCGCATAAACATATTCTTTGTCGGCCCATGTTATGAATTGCTTGTACCAACGTAGCAGATTTCGCATTTGTGGTGGTAGACTCTTTTCCCGCGCAGGCTCGACGAGAGGCCCATTCCGCACATATTGTAATGCTATCTCACATACTGGCGCATCCTCAAGGCCTAAGAAGGCACGAAGAGTCAAACCCATCTCGGACGCTTGTTTCATGGCACCCGGTACAGTGAATCCAAGTGCTGCCGCAGCTGCTATGATCTCGGGGTCCTCTTCCGGACCGGCTTTCACTATGAGCGGGGGGATCGATTGTTTCTTCTGCATCCCGAGCTGGTCAACTTGTTTCCCGCTTTTTTTACTTTCTTCTTTCTCCTCCTTCAATATTTTTGCTTGCCTACGAAGTTCATGTCCATAGTCATCAGGCATATTCAGCTCGGCTTGGGACGGTGTCGTCAAAAAATCCTTAGCCCACTTCTTTTGCTTCTCACTGAATACTTGCTTGGGCTCAGGCTCTTTTTTCGCCTTCATATCCGCCTTCCATTTCTCATAATCAGCAGACGCGGCCAATTTGGTTTCAGCTTCACTAAGTTCCCCAGGCCTTGGGAGGAGAGGCTTCAGTGATGGCTCCGGTACCCTTGTGGTCTTAGGTACATAAGGGTCCGGGTTAATAGTCCAGGAGGGGGTTTCCTTGCTGTCCGCCTGCTTCCGCTTCTTCGCCGGAGGTGGATTGGGGGGCGTCTTACCCGCCGAAGGAGGATTGGGGGGCGTCGTACCCGCCGGAGGTTGTGGATCGGGGAACGGCGTCGAATGGCGTGAAGGAGGTGTAGGTGAACCACCACGACCACCACCACCGCCACCACCGCCACCACCACCACCACCACCATCGGAGGGGGGTGGACTTGCTAGCCTTGGCGCCTCGCCTGGAAACACTATGTACTTCTTTTTCCATAGAATGAACTGGCGCTTGACATCTCCAAGTCTTCTCTCCCCTTCAGGTGTAGGTTTGTCAATCTCCAGGTCCTCAAACCCTTGGACTATGTCTTCCACCGTGACACGAGCATAGCCATATGCAATGGGGTTGTTGTGGTGGAGTGCTCCAGGTGTACAGGGTAAAGCACTGCCGCTAGCTACCTTCGTGGAAACGTTCCCCACGGGATAATGCAGATCACATTCTTTCATCTCCTTTACATCATCCACGGGGTAGTGAGGCTCCGGTGCACGAATCTCGATCATCGGGGCACTAGCACCAGGCGGGGCATCCGTGGAAGCCACGCTGCTTCTCCGCTGCTGGCTTTCGCGATCCGCTTCATGATCTTCATGCGGCCCTGCACCGATTTTTCTTTCACTAGTTCATGCACGGTCTGCTTCAACTCATGGAGTTCCGATGCAAACTTCGTCATAAGATCTGCATCCCGGTCCGTCTTTCTCTTACGGCTTCTGTAACAGTATGGGTCATTGTCCTGGGAAAACCCTACTTTCCACGGAACTTTGCCTTTGCCTCGTACACGTCCTCCGTGTTCATCATTCCCGAGGGCTGTTGTCAGTGCGTCTTTCTCTCTGTTGAACTTGATCAAGCCCTCTTGAGCTTGGGTCATTGCGTCAATAAGGGCTTGGGTGGGAGCAAACTGTCTCTGCCGGTGAACACACACCCCTGTCTCCGGGTCTAGCGATCCCCCATGCCCGTACCACCAGCTTTTGGCCCTTGGGTCCCATCCCTCTGTACCTAGAGGGATTCCTCGCACCCTCAGGTCCTCCTCCATCTTCTGCCACCTAGGCTCCGAAAGGCGGTATCCTCCTGGCCCCATAATATGATGGAACTTTTTCTTACTCGCATTATCCTTATTTTTTTTTGATATTTCCTTGAAATGCTCCGATTGCTTTTGCCTCACAAATTCTGGCCAATCATCTTTCAGTTCCTCATGTTGTCCATTGAAATCCGGAGTCTTGCCCTTGTTGACATAGTCACGGGTTAAATTTTTCTTGAAGTTCCGGAATGCTTCGCCCATCTTCTTAAGAGCGAACTCTTTAACTAGCCTCCTCCTCTGACGTCCACCCGGAACCTCGTTACCGAATTCATCGACTTTGTTGTATTCCGGAGGTAGAATGAAATGTTCCATAAGCTTTCTGCAGCAATCCTTTTTCGTTCTCTTGTCGACAAAACTGAAACCAAGACGTGCCTTCTTTGGCTCCTTCCATTCCTGGACGGTGATCGGGACGTTGTCTCTAACAACGACTCCGCATTGGTTGATAAACTTTGAGGTGTGCTGTAGGGGCTTGCCGGTTTCACTGACAAACTCAATGGCATATGTTTCTCCTGTTTTCATCGCCTTGGATTTGCCACGCTTTGTCGTACTCGATCCGGAGGGCTAAAAAAAGAAAGAGAGTCGCGCGCGTTAATACATATGTATTCACATTTCAGTAAGTTTGTATCACGAGAGGCTCAATGTATATATATACCTCGCCGGAGGTGGTTGCTACTTGCAATTCGAGATCGTCGGTTGTTGACAGTTGACCTCCGTCGACAATGTCCGTTCCTTCACCTTCTTGATCATCGACAATCTCTGTTCCACCATCAAGGTTCAGATAAGAAGAGACTACATCCTCTTGTTGCTCATATTCTGAGCCCGGCACATAAGGAATCTCGTTGTTGATGATGCCCATTAAATAACGTTCAGCCTCCGGATCCCTAAGCGGCTCGGTTCTATCGTCCGCCATATGTCACTCCTGCATGTAGTAAAAATTCTTTAAGTATAAAGGAATTAAAAAATAAGATTAAGGGGACATAGAGGAGGAGGAATTAAAAAATAAGATTCTTTAAGTAAAAATTCTTTTTTTCTTCTTCTTCCTTTCTTCTTCCTCTTTCTTCTTT
>NC_057808.1:507284254-507284940 GCF_018294505.1 Triticum aestivum
CGTCGGCGTCGGGGCAGGGCTTCGGCGTCGATCGGCGTCGGGGCAGCGCTTCGGCGTCGAGAGAGAGGAGAATGGGAAGTGGCGAAACTGCTAAGTGCAGTATTTATAGACGCACCTTTAGTCGCGGTTGGGGAGGGGGACCGCGACTAAAGGTACCCTTTAGTCGCGGCTGGCCACACCAACCGCGACTAAAGGGTTTTGGCGCCGCTTTAGTTCCCGCGCAGAAAGACCCTTTAGTCGCGGTTGGGGACAACAACCGCGACTAAAGGGTACCCTTTAGTCGCGGTCCTCCTCCCCAACCGGGACTAAAGGGTCTGTGCTGAAACTGGCGCGGTGCGGTGGGATGTTTAGTCCCACCTCGCTAGCCGAGAGGCTTCGACAGTGGTTTATAGCGCGGCTGCGCTCACCACTTCGAGCTCCTCTCAAATGCAGGCTTACGGGCCTCTTCTGTCACTATGTGCCTGTGGGCCTACTGGGCCTTCTGCGGGCCTGAATCCTGGCCCATTAATGGGTTTCTAGTCGTATTCAGGCCGTGGTGGCCCAGTAGGTGGCATATTTTTTATTTTTTGCCTTTTTTTGTTTTCTTTTTTGCTTTATTTATTTTGTTTTGTTTTTCTTCTTTTTTTTCTTCCTTTTTTCTTCTGTTTTTTCTTCTGCTTGTTTTTTTCTTCTGTTTTTTTCTTATG
>NC_057808.1:507285145-507390772 GCF_018294505.1 Triticum aestivum
TTTCCTTTTTTCTTTTGTTTTTTCTTCTGTTTTTTTCTTCTGTTTGTTTTTTTCTTCTGTTTTTTTCTTATGTTTTTCTTCTGTTTGTTTTCTTCTTCTGTTTTTCCTTTTTTCTTCTGTTTTTTCTTCCTTTTTCCTTCTTTCTTCTTCTTCCCTTTTCCTTTTAAAATCAGAAAAATAAAACTAATTCATTTTAAAATCTTAAAAATACAATTATATATCAAAAAAATCAGAAAAATAAAACCAATTCATTTTAAAATCCCTTGAAGGTTTGATAAAAGGTTTGATACATCATTCAGTTCATCGACCAAATACAAAGTTTGGTACAATAAATTATTACACATCAATTCTTCCCTTGTGTCCCTGCTTGCTTACGATTGTGCCGTATCCATGGAGCATCCTCATCATTTAACTTAATGCTTGGGTCAGTGTTCACTTTGAAGGGCGGAATTTCACCAAACATATTATAATCTTCTGACATGTCTGTCTTGTCCTCCACTCCCACGATGTTTGTTTTCCCTGAAAGAACAATGTGGCGCTTTGGATCATCGCATGATGTACTGATCGTTTTCTTATCTTTCCGTTTCCTCGGTTTGCTACTCATGTCCTTCAAATAAAAAACCTGAGCGACATCTTTGGCAAGGACGAATGGTTCGTCAAGGTAACCAAGATTGTTGAAATCCACCATTGTCATTCCGTATTGCTCGTCCACCTTTACCCCACCTCCTGTTAGCTTGAACCATTTGCACCGGAACAAAGGGACCTTAAAGGAGGGTCCATAGTCAAGTTCCCATATCTCCTCTATGTAACCGTAATATGTGACCTTTTGCCCATTCTCGGTTGCTGCATCAAAGCGGACACCACTGTTTTGGTTGGTGCTCTTTTTATCTTGGGAGATGGTGTAAAATGTATTCCCATTTATCTCGTACCCTTGGAAAGTCGTTATAGTCGAAGATGGTTTCTTGGCCAACATGTACAGCTGATCTCCAACATCATTGCCATTCATTAAATGTTTTCGCAACCAACTGCCGAAAGTCTCCATGTGGGCCTTTCTAATCCAGGATTCAGGCTTCCCCGGGTTGTCCGAGCGTAAAATATTCTTGTGTTGCTCGAAGTACGGAGCCACCAAGCTGGAATTTTGCAGAACTGTGTGGTGTGCTTCAGTCATAGAATGACCGTCCATACATATCGTGGATTCCCTTCCGATCTTGTCTTTTCCACTTAGTCTCCCCTCGTGCCGCGATTGAGGAATACCAATCGGCTTAAGGTCAGGAACATAGTCAATACAGAACTCAATTACCTCCTCATTTCCATAGCCCTTGACGATGCTTCCTTCTGGCCTAGCACGGTTACGAACATATTTCTTTAATACTCCCATGAACCTCTCAAAGGGGAACATATTGTGTAGAAATACAGGACCGAGAATGGAAATCTCTTCGACTAGGTGGACCAGGAGGTGCGTCATAATATCGAAGAAGGATGGTGGGAACACCAACTCGAAACTGACAAGGCATTGGACCACATCGTTCTGTAACCGTGGTAGATCTTCTGGATTGATTACCTTCTGAGAGATTGCATTGAGGAATGCACATAGCTTCACAATGGCTACTCGAACATTTTCCGGTAGGAGCCCCCTCAAAGCAATCGGAAGCAATTGCGTCATAATCACGTGGCAGTCGTGAGACTTCAGGTTTTGGAACTTTTTCTCCGCCATGTTTATTATTCCCTTTATATTCGACGAGAAGCCAGACGGGACCTTCATACTGCTCAGGCATTCAAAAAAAATGACCTTCTCTTCTTTGGTAAGAGCGTAGCTGGCACGACCTTGAAACCATTCCGGATGCCGGTCATCTGGGTCTTTCAAAAGTTGCTGGTCCTGCCGTGCTTCCTTTGTATCATTTGTCTTCCCATACACGCCCAAGAAGCTTAGCAGGTTCACGCAAATATTCTTCGTAACATGCATCACGTCGATTGCAGAGCGGACATCTAGGACTTTCCAATATTCTAGCTCCCAAAATATAGATTTCTTCTTCCACATGGGTGCGTGCCCGTCAACTCCCCGCGGAACTGATTGTCCGCCAGGACCCTTTCCAAAGATGACTTTCAAATCCTTGACCATATCAAATATCTCAGCACCAGTACGTTCCGCAGGCTTCGGCCGGTGATCTGCCTTGCCGTTGAAATGCTTGCCTTTCTTTCTTACGTTATGATTTCGGGGAAGAAATCGACGATGACCCAGGTACACGTTCTTCTTACAATTAACCAAACGTACACTTTCAGTCTCATGTAAGCAGTGCGTGCATGCATTGTATCCCTTATTTGTCTGTCCCGAAAGGTTACTGAGAGCAGGCCAATCGTTGATGGTTACAAAAAGCAACGCTCGTAGGTCAAATTCCTCTCCTTTGTGCTCATCCCAGACACGTACACCAGGTCTGGCCCACAACTGTAAAAGTTCTTCAACTAATGGCCTTAGGTACACATCGATGTCGTTGCCGGGTTGCTTAGGGCCTTGGATGAGAATTGGCATCATAATGAACTTCCGCTTCATGCACAACCAAGGAGGAAGGTTGTAGATGCATAGAGTCACGGGCCAGGTGCTATGGCTGGAGCTCTGCTCGCCAAAAGGATTAATGCCATCAGTATTTAGACCAAATCTTATGTTCCTTGCGTCAGCTGCAAAATCTTTGAACACTCTGTCGATCTTTCTCCATTGCGTTCCATCAGCGGTGTGTCTCAACTCCCCGTCGGACTTACGGTCCTCTTTGTGCCATCGCAACGACTTGGCATGCTTTTTGTTCATGAACAGACGTTTCAACCGTGGTATTATAGGAGCATACCACATCACCTTGGCGGGAACCCTCTTCCTGGGTTTCTCGCCCTCAACATCGTCACCAGGGTCATCGCCTCTGATCTTATAACGCAATGCAGTGCATACAGGGCATTCATTCAAATTCTCGTATTCACCGCGGTAGAGGATGCAGTCGTTAATGCATGCATGTATCTTCAGAACCTCTAAACCTAGAGGGCAGACAACCTTCTTTGCTTCGTACGTACTGGCGGGCAACTCGTTATTCTTCGGAAACATATTCTTCAACATTTTCAGCAAATTTTCAAATGATGAGTCACCTACACCTTCTTGTGCCTTCCATAGCAAATCCAGTGTGCAGCCCAGCTTTTTCAGACTATTATCGCATCCTGGATACAACGACTTTTTGTGATCCTCTAACATGCGATCCAAATTCTCCCTCTCCTTGTCAGTTTCGCAGCGTCTCCGTGCATCAGCAATGGTCCGACCAAGATCATCAGCGGGCTCATCATGTGCCTCTTCTTCACCTTCACCTAACCCTTCCCCACCTTCAGCATCATCCTCCATGAAAGTATCACCGAAATGATCATGATAGTTGTCATCGATATCATCCCCTTCTTCATCTTCTTCCATTCTAACCCCTCTTTCTCCATGCTTGGTCCAACAATTATAGCTTGGCATGAAACCGTGCCGAAGCAGGTGCATGTGAACGTCTCTTGAGGAGGAGTAACCCTTCTGATTCTTACAGACAGCACATGGACAGATAATAAAACCTTGCTGCTTGTTCGCATTTGCCACTACGAGGAAATCTTTCAAACCCGTAGTGAACTCGCCGGAGAGTCGGGGACCGTACATCCATTGCCGATTCATCTGCATTATTATTATATAAAGTATATAATTAACCATCATGCATTTGTTAAACTAACTAGCTAGAAATAATACAAATTAAACAATGAACTACACACATGCATATTTTATCAATGACACATGAAAGGTTCAAGTTGCTAACCGCGATCGCGGAGGAAAAATAAATGAGAAAGCTCAAGTGTGGCTCGGACACTTCATATCATGTTTGTTTCAGGCTCTCGGGCATTTCATCAAACACCTTGTGTGCATAGGAGGAACCAAAAGCAAACCCACCACCCCCTTCTGAAAATTGTGAAGTGAGCTGAGTGAAGTGAAGTGAGCTGAGTCCTATATATAGGGATGGGCCTTTAGTCCCGGTTGGCCTGGCCAACCGCAACTAAAGGCCTTCGGGGACCTTTAGTCGCGGTTGGCCAGGCCAACCGGGACTAAAGCCCCTCCCGTCCGCCAGCTGGATGGGCCTTTAGTCCCGGTTGGCCTGGCCAACCGCGACTAAAGGCCTTCGGGGACCTTTAGTCCCGGTTGGCCAGGCCAACCGGGACTAAAGCCCCTCCCGTCCGCCAGCTGTCGACCGAGCGCGCTGGGCCCAGATAGTTGGTCGCGGGTCTCCTCCCGAACCGCGACTAAAGACCCCTTTGGTCGCGGTTCGATTGTTTTGGGGACTAATGGGGGCGTATGGAAGCCTCTTTTTCTACCAGTGCATGATGATGCAGGCACACCGCATGGCCCCTTAGGCGGGTTCTGGCAGGCTGCTGTGGTGACTAGGGGCGGGGCTGTCCCTGCATCCCTTCCCGCATGGCAGCACGGAGGAAGGCAACGCGGGCCGAGGCTCGAGTAGGCGGGACCTAGGCGAGGTTGGGAGGTGTCCCCAGGCGTTTCCGGCGAGGCAAGGTGGCGCGTCGAGGTGTTCCCGGCGGCCACGCAGCCTGCTGAAGGAGATGCTGACCGCGACAAGGGAAGGTGTGAGATTGAGGATTTGAGAAAAAGATTTGATTTTTTTATTTAGACTGACATGTGGCTCCCATGTGTCATAACGGCCAACTTGCCAGTCAATCTGAAAGAGTTTGACTATGGTGCCACATGAATGCCTGCAAGTGGGCTATCCCTTACATAACGGGATTTAATTTCAGAGAAATCAGGGCATGGCCAATGCATAGCCCTAGAGTAATGCACCGCAGGCAATGTTTTAAATAGCAGATAGCGGGCTGGTAATGGAGTGGGTTACGCATAGCGGAATGCGGATGCGATATTGCGGGTGCTATGTCCATAGCGGATTTCTAAAAGCACTAGATTATTGTATATATTTCTATACCATTAACAAAAGGTAATGCCATTTAATTTCAGCAATAGCAGTCCCTATTGCGGTAGCGCTATTGAGGATGCAATAGCGAGCCCTATCTTCGCTATTTTAAACTATGCCCGCAGGCCATGTAGAATCGGATATCAGGAGAAATACGTTGGACTGCTGTAGTGGGATCCTTTGCAAGGGCGGATGCTTGGAGAGAACAAGTGTGGCCGATGCAAAAAAATGAAAAAATTGAAGTGGAGAGTAGAGATGCATGACATGCATGGGTAGTGGAGTCTCTATTTTCTATTCCTTGATAAGGCCCATTAATGGTAGCTTGTATTAAGTAGAAAAAATATCAATGTATATGTCTCAAACTACTTTTTCTCATGGGGCATCTGTATTCATATGCCATCACAGTTTACGACTTCAGTGACTAACGCGAATTCGTAGGTATTTGCAAATATTAGAGCAAAATTGGTAGTTTTTTGAGTGTCAATCAAAAGTGGTAATTCTGTGACACATCCTGTAAAGTGGTAGTTTTTTTTTGCTAAATACTCGAACCGGAAGGACTTGAGGCATTAATTACCAAGTGATCTTACTAGTCGTTGCAGACTTATTACTTTCACGCAAGTGACTTGGAGCATCTACAGCCGCAACCTGCAAATCCAGGTGAGCACTTATCGGACACTTTTTAAATGTTATTGTCCACATCCGTGTATCTTATTTCTGGTACCCTATGTTCATACTAAAACATGCAACATAGAACTAAACAACGTAGATCTTCAAACAAACATAGAATTGGATATAGAAATGTACATTCCGATCACAAAAAAATCACCAATGGATCTCCAAAGATTGCCAAAGTTCACATAATTCACATAAACGACCGAGAAGTTTAAATTAGATTACTAAAAACTTGAAATCAAAAATGGAGACGGCGGAGCTTCACCACTTCCTTGCTGGCCCTTTGCCCTTCCGGTCACCGGCGCAGCTATAGGCGTCGGCGGCTGGTGGAGGATCGTCCGAGTCGTCGGACGAGGAGCCTTGGTTGTCATAGTCGTCGGAGGTGTCGGAGAGGATGATAAACCCTTTCAACCGCCAGACAGACCTGTCCTGCTGCTGCTTGAGCTTCACGAGCCGAGCCGCCTTCGCTGCCTCACTCTTGGACTGCTCAATGGCAATCCGGAATGCCTTGGCGTTCTTCCGGCGAAGCCGCCACATGTCTGTCTCTGCGATCGTAAAAGACCGGCAGTAGACCCAATCAAGGAGCCAAGCGTCCTCGTTGGGCTCCGCCTGCATCCCGTGGCGGCGGCGCACGGACTGCTCTGCCTCCTTCCTCTCCCTTTCCTGCTGCCTCTTGCGGCGGGCAGCGCACGCCTCTGATTTCGACGTGCGCGTCCGGACCGGCTGGGTGGACACAAGCACCCATCGTGCCCACGTGATGGAGCAGCAGCCAGCGCGGACAGGGAACGACCACTAGTGCAGAACCGGGATTTAGCACCGGTTCGGAAGGGCCTTTAGTGCCGGTTCTATAACCGGCACTAAAGGGTGGGGACTAAAGGGTCCCCACCCTTTAGGGTCCCCACCCTTTAGTGCCGGTTCGGCACGAACTGCCACTAAAGTGCCACCACGTGGCACATGCCAGGGCCGGGTGCGGGGAGACCTTTAGTACCTGTTGGTACCACCAACCGGTACTAAATGTTTGGGGTGCTTTTGGTTTTATTTTTTGTTTTTCCTTTAATTTTGTGTTTTGAATTTAATTTAGAGATTGTTTCTACATTATAATGAGTTGTTAATGTTGGGGAACATAGTAATTTCATAAAAAATCCTACGAACACGCAAGATCATGGTGATGCATAGCAACGAGAGGGGAGAGTGTTGTCCACGTACCCTCGTAGACCGAAAGCGGAAGCGTTAAAACAACGCGGTTGATGTAGTCGTACGTCTTCACGATCCGACCGATCAAGTACCGAACGCACGGCACCTCCGAATTCAGCACACGTTCAGCTCGATGAGGTCCCTCGAACTCCGATCCAGCCGAGTGTTGAGGGAGAGTTTCGTCAGCACGACGGCGTGGTGACGATGATGATGTTCTACCGACGCAGGGCTTCGCCTAAGCACCGCTACGATATTATCGAGGTGTAATATGGTGGAGGGGGGCACCGCACAAGGCTCAGAGATCAATAGATCAATTGTTGTGTCTATGGGGTGCCCCCTGCCCCCGTATATAAAGGTGCAAGGGGGAGGCCGGCCGGCCCTTGTTGGCGCGCCAGGAGGAGGAGTCCTCCTCCTAGTAGGACTAGGACTCCCCTCTTTCCTACTCCTACTAGGACGGGGAAAGGAAGGGGGAGAGGGAGAAGGAAAGGGGGGCGCCGCCCCCCTCTCCTAGTCCAATTCGGACCAGAGGGGGAGGGGCGCGCGGCCCCTCCTGGCTGCCCCTCTCTCTCTCCACTAAGGCCCATTACTTCTCCCGGCGGGTTCCGGTAACCCTCCGGCACTCCGGTTTTCTCCGAAATCACCCGGAACACTTCCGGTGTCCGAATATAGTCGTCCAATATATCAATCTTTATGTCTCGACCATTTCGAGAATCCTCGTCATGTCCGTGATCACATCCGGGACTCCGAACAACCTTCGGAACATCAAAACATATAAACTCATAATAGAACTGTCATCGTAACGTTAAGCGTGCGGACCCTACGGGTTCGAGAACTATGTAGACATGACCGAGACACGTCTCCGGTCAATAACCAATAGCGGAACCTGGATGCTCATATTGGCTCCCACATATTCTACGAAGATCTTTTATCGGTCAGACCGCATAACAACATACGTTGTTCCCTTTGTCATCGGTATGTTACTTGTCCGAGATTCGATCGTCGGTATCTCAATACCTAGTTCAATCTCGTTACCGGCAAGTCTCTTTACTCGTTCTGTAATACATCATCTTGCAACAAACTCTTTAGTTGCAATGCTTGCAAGGCTTAAGTGATGTGCATTACCGAGAGGGCCCAGAGATACCTCTCCGACAATCGGAGTGACAAATCCTAATCTCGAAATACGCCAACCCAACAAGTACCTTCGGAGACACCTGTAGAGCACCTTTATAATCACCCAGTTACGTTGTGACGTTTGGTAGCACACAAAGTGTTCCTCCGGTAAACGGGAGTTGCATAATCTCATAGTCATAGGAACATGTATAAGTCATGAAGAAAGCAATAGCAACATACTAAACGATCAAGTGCTAAGCTAACGGAATGGGTCAAGTCAATCACATCATTCTCCTAATAATGTGATCCCGTTAATCAAATGACAACTCATGTCTATGGCTAGGAAACATAACCATCTTTGATCAACGAGCTAGTCAAGTAGAGGCATACTAGTGACACTCTGTTTGTCTATGTATTCACACAAGTATTATGTTTCCGGTTAATACAATTCTAGCATGAATAATAAACATTTATCATGAAATAAGGAAATAAATAATAACTTTATTATTGCCTCTAGGGCATATTTCCTTCAGTCTCCCACTTGCACTAGAGTCAATAATCTAGATTACACAGTAATGATTCTTACACCCATGGAGCCTTGGTGCTGATCATGTTTTGCTCGTGGAAGAGGCTTAGTCAACGGGTCTGCAACATTCAGATCCGTATGTATCTTGCAAATTTCTATGTCTCCCACCTGGACTAAATCCCGGATGGAATTGAAGCGTCTTTTGATGTGCTTGGTTCTCTTGTGAAATCTGGATTCCTTTGCTAAGGCAATTGCACCAGTATTGTCACAAAAGATTTTCATTGGACCCGATGCACTAGGTATGACACCTAGATCGGATATGAACTCCTTCATCCAGACTCCTTCATTTGCTGCTTCCGAAGCAGCTATGTACTCCGCTTCACACGTAGATCCCGCCACGACGCTTTGTTTAGAACTGCACCAACTGACAGCTCCACCGTTCAATGTAAACACGTATCCGGTTTGCGATTTAGAATCGTCCGGATCAGTGTCAAAGCTTGCATCGACGTAACCATTTACGATGAGCTCTTTGTCACCTCCATAAACGAGAAACATATCCTTAGTCCTTTTCAGGTATTTCAGGATGTTCTTGACCGCTGTCCAGTGATCCACTCCTGGATTACTTTGGTACCTTCCTGCTAGACTTATAGCAAGGCATACATCAGGTCTGGTACACAGCATTGCATACATGATAGAGCCTATGGCTGAAGCATAGGGAACATCTTTCATCTTCTCTCTATCTTCTGCAGTGGTCGGGCATTGAGTCTTACTCAATTTCACACCTTGTAACACAGGCAAGAACCCTTTCTTTGCTTGATCCATTTTGAACTTTTTCAAAACTTTGTCAAGGTATGTGCTTTGTGAAAGTCCAATTAAGCGTCTTGATCTATCTCTATAAATCTTGATGCCCAATATATACGCAGCTTCACCGAGGTCTTTCATTGAAAAACTCTTATTCAAGTATCCCTTTATGCTATCCAGAAATTCTATATCATTTCCAATCAGCAATATGTCATCCACATATAATATCAGAAATGCTACAGAGCTCCCACTCACTTTCTTGTAAATACAGGCTTCTCCAAAAGTCTGTATAAAACCAAATGCTTTGATCACACTATCAAAGCGTTTATTCCAACTCCGAGAGGCTTGCACCAGTCCATAAATGGATCGCTGGAGCTTGCACACTTTGTTAGCTTCCTTTGGATCGACAAAACCTTCCGGTTGCATCATATACAACTCTTCTTCCAGAAATCCATTCAGGAATGCAGTTTTGACATCCATTTGCCAAATTTCATAATCATAAAATGCGGCAATTGCTAACATGATTCGGACAGACTTAAGCATCGCTACGGGTGAGAAGGTCTCATCGTAGTCAATCCCTTGAACTTGTCGAAAACCTTTCGCAACAAGTCGAGCTTTATAGACAGTAACATTACCGTCAGCGTCAGTCTTCTTCTTGAAGATCCATTTATTTTCAATGGCTTGCCGATCATCGGGCAAGTCAACCAAAGTCCATACTTTGTTCTCATACATGGATCCCATCTCGGATTTCATGGCCTCAAGCCATTTTGCGGAATCTGGGCTCACCATCGCTTCTTCATAGTTCGTAGGTTCGTCATGGTCTAGTAACATAACCTCCAGAACAGGATTACCGTACCACTCTGGTGCGGATCTTACTCTGGTTGATCTACGAGGTTCAGTAATAACTTGATCTGAAGTTTCATGATCATCATCATTAACTTCCTCACTAATTGGCGTAGGTGTCGCAGAAACTGGTTTCTGTGATGAACTACTTTCCAATAAGGGAGCAGGTACAGTTACCTCATCAAGTTCTACTTTCCTCCCACTCACTTCTTTCGAGAGAAACTCCTTCTCCAGAAAATTTCCGAATTTAGCAACAAAAGTTTTGCCTTCGGATCTGTGATAGAAGGTGTACCCAACAGTCTCCTTTGGGTATCCTATGAAGACACATTTCTCCGATTTGGGTTCGAGCTTATCAGGTTGAAGTTTTTTCACATAAGCATCGCAGCCCCAAACTTTAAGAAACGACAACTTTGGTTTCTTGCCAAACCACAGTTCATAAGGCGTCGTCTCAACGGATTTTGATGGTGCCCTATTTAACGTGAATGCAGCCGTCTCTAAAGCATAACCCCAAAACGATAGCGGTAAATCAGTAAGAGACATCATAGATCGCACCATATCTAGTAAAGTACGATTACGACGTTCGGACACACCATTACGTTGTGGTGTTCCGGGTGGCGTGAGTTGCGAAACTATTCCGCATTGTTTCAAATGTAGACCAAACTCGTAACTCAAATATTCTCCTCCACGATCTGATCGTAGAAACTTTATTTTCTTGTTACGATGATTTTCAACTTCACTCTGAAATTCTTTGAACCTTTCAAATGTTTCAGACTTATGTTTCATTAAGTAGATATACCCATATCTGCTCAAATCATCTGTAAAGGTGAGAAAATAACGATATCCGCCACGAGCCTCAATATTCATCGGACCACATACATCTGTATGTATGATTTCCAACAAATCTGTTGCTCTCTCCATAGTTCCGGAGAACGGTGTTTTAGTCATCTTGCCCATGAGGCACGGTTCGCAAGTACCAAGTGATTCATAATCAAGTGGTTCCAAAAGTCCATCAGTATGGAGTTTCTTCATGCGCTTTACACCGATATGACCTAAACGGCAGTGCCACAAATAAGTTGCACTATCATTATCAACTCTGCATCTTTTGGCTTCAATATTATGAATATGTGTATCACTACTATCGAGATTCAACAAAAATAGACCACTCTTCAAGGGTGCATGACCATAAAAGATATTACTCATATAAATAGAACAACCATTATTCTCTGATTTAAATGAATAACCGTCTCGCATCAAACAAGATCCAGATATAATGTTCATGCTTAACGCTGGCACCAAATAACAATTATTTAGGTCTAAAACTAATCCCGAAGGTAGATGTAGAGGTAGCGTGCCGACCGCGATCACATCGACTTTGGAACCATTTCCCACGCGCATCGTCACCTCGTCCTTAGCCAATCTTCGCTTAATCCGTAGCCCCTGTTTCGAGTTGCAAATATTAGCAACAGAACCAGTATCAAATACCCAGGTGCTACTGCGAGCATTAGTAAGGTACACATCAATAACATGTATATCACATATACCTTTGTTCACCTTGCCATCCTTCTTATCCGCCAAATACTTGGGGCAGTTCCGCTTCCAGTGACCAGTCTGCTTGCAGTAGAAGCACTCAGTCTCAGGCTTAGGTCCAGACTTGGGTTTCTTCTCCTGAGCAGCAACTTGTTTGCTGTTCTTCTTGAAGTTCCCCTTCTTCTTCCCTTTACCCTTTTTCTTGAAACTAGTGGTCTTATTGACCATCAACACTTGATGCTCCTTTTTGATTTCTACCTCCGCAGCCTTTAGCATTGCGAAGAGCTCGGGAATCGTCTTATCCATCCCTTGCATATTATAGTTCATCACGAAGCTCTTGTAGCTTGGTGGCAGTGATTGAAGAATTCTGTCAATGACGCTATCATCCGGAAGATTAACTCCCAGTTGAATCAAGTGATTGTTATACCCAGACATTTTGAGTATATGCTCACTGACAGAACTATTCTCTTCCATCTTGCAGCTGTAGAACTTATTGGAGACTTCATATCTCTCAATCCGGGCATTTGCTTGAAATATTAACTTCAACTCCTGGAACATCTCATATGCTCCATGACGTTCAAAACGTCGTTGAAGACCCGGTTCTAAGCCGTAAAGCATGGCACACTGAACTATCGAGTAGTCATCAGCTTTGCTCTGCCAGACGTTCATAACATCTGGTGTTGCTCCTGCAGCAGGCCTGGCACCCAGCGGTGCTTCCAGGACGTAATTCTTCTGTGCAGCAATGAGGATAATCCTCAAGTTACGGACCCAGTCCGTGTAATTGCTACCATCATCTTTCAACTTTGCTTTCTCAAGGAACGCATTAAAATTCAACGGAACAACAGCACGGGCCATCTATCTACAATTAACATAGACAAGCAAAATACTATCAGGTACTAAGTTCATGATAAATTCAAGTTCAATTAATCATATTACTTAAGAACTCCCACTTAGATAGACATCCCTCTAATCCTCTAAGTGATCACGTGATCCATATCAACTAAACCATGTCCGATCATCACGTGAGATGGAGTAGTTTCAACGGTGAACATCACTATGTTGATCATATCTACTATATGATTCACGCTCGACCTTTCGGTCTCCGTGTTCCGAGGCCATATCTGTTATATGCTAGGCTCGTCAAGTTTAACCTGAGTATTCCGCGTGTGCAACTGTTTTGCACCCGTTGTATTTGAACGTAGAGCCTATCACACCCGATCATCACGTGGTGTCTCAGCACGAAGAACTTTCGCAACGGTGCATACTCAGGGAGAACACTTATACTTTGATAATTTAGTGAAGGATCATCTTATAATGCTACCGTCAATCAAAGCAAGATAAGATGCATAAAAGATAAACATCACATGCAATCAATATAAGTGATATGATATGGCCATCATCATCTTGTGCTTGTGATCTCCATCTCCGAAGCACCGTCATGATCACCATCGTCATCGGCGTGACACCTTGATCTCCATCGTAGCATCGTTGTCGTCTCGCCAACTATTGCTTCTACGACTATCGCTACCGCTTAGTGATAAAGTAAAACAATTACATGGCGATTGCATTGCATACAATAAAGCGACAACCATATGGCTCCTGCCAGTTGCCGATAACTCGGTTACAAAACATGATCATCTCATACAATAAAATTCAGTATCATGTCTTGACCATATCACATCACAACATGCCCTGCAAAAACAAGTTAGACGTCCTCTACTTTGTTGTTGCAAGTTTTACGTGGCTGCTACGGGCTTAGCAAGAACCGTTCTTACCTACGCATCAAAACCACAACGATAGTTTGTCAAGTTGGTGCTGTTTTAACCTTCGCAAGGACCGGGCGTAGCCACACTCGGTTCAACTAAAGTGAGAGAGACAGACACCCGCCGGTCACCTTTAAGCAACGAGTGCTCGCAACGGTGAAACCAGTCTCGCGTAAGCGTACGCGTAATGTCGGTCCGGGCCGCTTCATCTCACAATACCGCCGAACCAAAGTATGACATGCTGGTAAGCAGTATGACTTATATCGCCCACAACTCACTTGTGTTCTACTCGTGCATAACATCAACGCATAAAACCAGGCTCGGATGCCACTGTTGGGGAACGTAGTAATTTCAAAAAAATTCCTACGCACACGCAAGATCATGGTGATGCATAGCAACGAGAGGGGAGAGTGTTGTCCACGTACCCTCGTAGACCGAAAGCGGAAGCGTTAACACAACGCGGTTGATGTAGTCGTACGTCTTCACGATCCGACCGATCAAGTACCGAACGCACGGCACCTCCGAGTTCAGCACACGTTCAGCTCGATGACGTCCCTCGAACTCCGATCCAGCCGAGTGTTGAGGGAGAGTTTCGTCAGCACGACGGCGTGGTGACGATGATGATGTTCTACCGACGCAGGGCTTCGCCTAAGCACCGCTACGATATTATCGAGGTGTAATATGGTGGAGGGGGGCACCGCACACGGCTAAGAGATCAATAGATCAATTGTTGTGTCTATGGGGTGCCCCCTGCCCCCGTATATAAAGGAGCAAGGGGGAGGCCGGCCGGCCCTTGTTGGCGCGCCAGGAGGAGGAGTCCTCCTCCTAGTAGGAGTAGGACTCCCCTCTTTCCTACTCCTACTAGGAGGGGGAAAGGAAGGGGGAGAGGGAGAAGGAAAGGGGGGCGCCGCCCCCCTCTCCTAGTCCAATTCGGACCAGAGGGGGAGGGGGCGCGCGGCCCCTCCTGGCTGCCCCTCTCTCTCTCCACTAAGGCCCATAAGGCCCATTACTTCTCCCGGGGGGGTTCCGGTAACCCTCCGGCACTCCGGTTTTCTCCGAAATCACCCGGAACACTTCCGGTGTCCGAATATAGTCGTCCAATATATCAATCTTTATGTCTCGACCATTTCGAGACTCCTCGTCATGTCCGTGATCACATCCGGGACTCCGAACAACCTTCGGTACATCAAAACATATAAACTCATAATATAACTGTCATCGTAACGTTAAGCGTGCGGACCCTACGGGTTCGAGAACTATGTAGACATGACCGAGACACGTCTCCGGTCAATAACCAATAGCGGAACCTGGATGCTCATATTGGCTCCCACATATTCTACGAAGATCTTTATCGGTCAGACCGCATAACAACATACGTTGTTCCCTTTGTCATCGGTATGTTACTTGCCCGAGATTCGATCGTCGGTATCTCAATACCTAGTTCAATCTCGTTACCGGCAAGTCTCTTTACTCGTTCCGTAATACATCATCTTGCAACAAACTCTTTAGTTGCAATGCTTGCAAGGCTTAAGTGATGTGCATTACCGAGAGGGCCCAGAGATACCTCTCCGACAATCGGAGTGACAAATCCTAATCTCGAAATACGCCAACCCAACAAGTACCTTCGGAGACACCTGTAGAGCACCTTTATAATCACCCAGTTACGTTGTGACGTTTGGTAGCACACAAAGTGTTCCTCCGGTAAACGGGAGTTGCATAATCTCATAGTCATAGGAACATGTATAAGTCATGAAGAAAGCAATAGCAACATACTAAACGATCAAGTGCTAAGCTAACGGAATGGGTCAAGTCAATCACATCATTCTCCTAATAATGTGATCCCGTTAATCAAATGACAACTCATGTCTATGGCTAGGAAACATAACCATCTTTGATCAACGAGCTAGTCAAGTAGAGGCATACTAGTGACACTCTGTTTGTCTATGTATTCACACAAGTATTATGTTTCCGGTTAATACAATTCTAGCATGAATAATAAACATTTATCATGAAATAAGGAAATAAATAATAACTTTATTATTGCCTCTAGGGCATATTTCCTTCAGTTAAATCATTAGGTGAAAGTACCGCAGATTAGTTTCAACTGGATGCAGAGCTAGCTAGCTAAGTGATCAAGTATATATATGCCATATCGATATTACTTGATCACCTAGTGATCAAGTAATATGGATATGGCATATATATACTTGATCACATAGCTAGCTCCATGCATCCAGTTGAAACTAATCTTCGGTTTCTTTCATAAATGAAATAATAACTCATCATCATCATATTAATATAAAAACTCTTGCATCTCATATCATCACCAACAACAGTATACTAGCTAGCTAAAAATCATCATATATAGTCGTCATTACCACTATTTAATCATCATAGTCGTTACCGCTATCTAATCACCACCAACACTAGCTTAAAGAAGAAACTTTCACTTGTACCAGAAGCAAAGATATCATCGAGTTCAACATGGTCATGAGATTAAGTTCAGGATCGACGAAGAACACGGACATGAGATGAACCTGTCTCCTAATCGTGGGCTGCGCTTCTGTTTGCTGCCCCCTAGTACTTCTCTGCGGTCCTTCACAATTTTGCTACAGTCTTTCACTATTAAGCATTCCTCGGTTGTAGAAATCATAAATGCACTCATGTGCAATGTAGGATATCTTGGCCGTAAGCTAACCATTGAGTTGCGACCTTTAGTCTCGATCCACTGAGGCACAACTGTCATCGGGAGTCCCTGTTGAAGAACATAGCGTATAGTAACATTACTTAGCAATGAAGTTTAGCTTGAAAAATAATGTATGCGAAAGATGCACTGAGGACAAATAGTAAAAATCTTACCATCTTTCCTAAATAGATGTGACCGTAGTTCAATACGATCACTATTGGTCGCACGTTTTGAGTATTAAGATTTTGAAATTCAGAAAAATAATTTCTCTTGACATCATCAAGATCCTCAAGCCATGAAACATAATGACTTATCTCCTCGTAGTTTAGTTCAGCCCCGGGAATGTGGACGGTACTGTCTACCAAGCGCTGGACATGTTTGCTTGAATGGAAATAAGCTGTCAATAGAAATAAGTTGTCAACTATTCTTGAATAAACAATATCGAAGACATAAATATGGTTAAGAAACTCACATAATGGTAGTAAGGGAGGCGTCTGCACATCGACCCAAATATCTCTATTACCTTCAATATCATCTTCGGGACGAATATCAAAGGTGATAAACATATCAGGCTCAAATGCATAAGCCTTGCATAGTGCTTGCCAAGTTTTGCATACAAAATAGGTGTAGGTGTCTGCATTGTATAATTTGACGTTGAAGGTATAACCATGTTCGGTCTTCAAGTAAACTCTCTTTACCTTCATAGTTTTGTTAGGAGTGAAACCTATCTTATCCAAGACAAAAATTCTTGCATGGCAAGGGATACGCTAGTAGAATAGTGAAAATTTAAAATTATAAGTTGAAGCAAATGAAGCATAAGTCATGCTTAATTACGAAAAAAGACTTGTCGTTGTGACTTATTGTATCCACTTCGAAAGTCTCATCCAGCTTGATGCTAAAGCGCCTATCATCAACTAGGAAATTTTTGTCGCACAAACCGCGCTCGTCTTCACAGTATTCGCACATAACGAAATTGTTTTCATCGTCAGACGACATTTCCTATGTTCATAGTTGAAACATTAATTGATAAACACTTACTAGCTAGCTAGTTCTATATTAATTCAACTAATTAATTAAACTAATTAATTCAACTAATTCAACTAAGCACTTACTAAAAATAAACTAGTTCAATTAATTTTCTTACTAAAAATAAAGTAGCTACTTCTATATATAGTAAATTTAATATATCTAACATTTGACATTAATATATCTAATTCATCTATAACTTTAAAATTATTAAAACCTAACTCATCTAAAATTAATATCTAGCTAATTCTAATATTCATCTAACATTTGACATTAATATCTAACATATATTTCTATCTAATTCATCTAACATTTGAAATGAATTTAACATTTATATAAACTAAAAGTATATTTAAAAAACTAAAAACGGAAAACGGAAAAAATCATTAACAAAAAACAGAAAAAATCGTGTGTGTGTGTGTGTGAGGCCGCCGACGCGCGGCAGTGCCGGGGCGCGGTCGATCTCTTACAGCGGGGCGACAACGTGGACGGGCTGGGGCGCGGCGACGGGGGCAGGCCCTGCGACGTCGACAACGGGGACGGCCGGGCTGGGGCGCGGCGTGCGCGACGGGGCGGCCGGCGACGACGGCAGAGGGCGGCGACAATGGCAGAGGGCGGCGACGACGGCGCGGCGGGGCGCGCGACGACGGGGGCGGGCTAGGGCGGCGACGGGGGCGGCGACCACGCGACGGGGACGGCGACGGGCTCGGCAACGGGGCGCGTGCGACGGGGGCGAAGAAGCAGATGAACTGAAACCAACTGAAATTTTCGTAAGTGCTGTATATATAGGAGAGGCCATTAGTACCGGTTGGAGCCACCAACCGGTACTAAAGGTCAAATTTGGCCAGGCCAAGCGGCGGGAAGCGACCTCCTTTAGTACCGGTTGGAGCCATGAACCGGTACTAAAGTAGGTCCGCCCCCATCCCACGATGCAGAAAGTTTTGTCCCACCTCGCCGAGCGAAGGGCAGCCGCACTGGTTTATAAACCCAGTCGCGGCTGCTCCTTCGAGCTCCTGTGTAAAGCAGGCTTCTGGGCCTAACTATGGCGCGCTGCCCTGTGAGCCTGCTGGCCCTTGTGGGTCTGAATTTCCACGCCCGAGGCCTAGCAGGCCCACTGGACAGCGCCCCAACAATTTTTA
This sequence comes from Triticum aestivum, assembly GCF_018294505.1. Lineage (NCBI taxonomy): Eukaryota > Viridiplantae > Streptophyta > Magnoliopsida > Poales > Poaceae > Triticum > Triticum aestivum. The sequence continues at coordinate 507,303,403 of NC_057808.1, forward strand.
TATAGTTTTTTATTTTCTACTTTATTTATTTTCTTCTATTTATTTTCGAGTAGTTTTTTATATAGTTTTTCTTTTCTGCTTTATTTATTTTTTTCTATTTATTTCTGAGTAGTTTTTTTATATAGTTTTTTCTGCTTTATTTATTTTCTTCTATTTATTTCTGAGTAGTTTTTTTATAAAGTCAGGATTTGTAATAAGTTTAAAATAATGAAGTGCCTTTCTAACAGATGAATTTTCGTCTGAAACTCTGATACTTCGAAAGAGAGTGTCCAGTTTATACACGAAGTGCATCTAGATTTTGCCGTAACCATCTCTACTTTTTTACACATGCCATGTGGGTGAAATGATGATACCATGCCAAGTTTCAACCTTTTAAGAGTTCAGTTGTAGTGCTTTTCAATTTCAGGGTCATTTGGCTCAAAACAAATCAGTAAATGCATCAAAAATATCAAATTATGTCAGAAAGGGTTGAAAGTTGACGACGTGGCTTTGAATGGTGCATAATGAACGCACAAAAAGTCCGAAGTTGTAATAAGTTTAAAATAATGAAGTGCCTTTGTAACAGATGAGCTTTCGTCCGAAACCCTGATACTTCGAAAGAGAGTGTCCAGTTTGTACACGAAGTGCATCCAGTTTTTGCCGTAATCATCTCTACTTTTTTGCACATGCCATGTGGGTGAAATGATGATACCATGCCAAGTTTCAACCTTTTAAGAGTTCAGTTGTAGTGCTTTTCAATTTCAGGGTCATTTGGCTCAAAACAAATCAGTAAATGCATCAAAAATATCAAATTATGTCAGAAAAGGTTGAAAGTTGATGACGTGGCTTTGAATGGTGCATAATGAATGCACAAAAAGTCTGGAGTTGTAATAAGTTTAAAATAATTAAGTACCTATGTAACAGATGAGTTTTCGTCTGAAACCCTGATACTTCGAAAGAGAGTGTCCAGTTTGTACACGAAGTGCATCCAGTTTTTGCCGTAACCATCTCTACTTTTTTGCACATGCCATGTGGGTGAAATGATGATACCATGCCAAGTTTCAACATTTTAAGAGTTCAGTTGTAGTGCTTTTCAATTTCAGGGTTATTTAGCTCAAAACAAATCAGTAAATGCATCAAAAATATCAAACTATGTCAGAAATGGTTGAAAGTTGACGACGTGGCTTTGAATGGTGCATAATGAATGCACAAAAAGTCCGGAGTTGTAATAAGTTTAAAATAATGAAGTTCCTTTGTAACAGATGATTTTACGTCCGAAACCCTGATACTTCGAAAGAATGTCTAGTTTGTACGAAGTGCATCCAGTTTTTGCCGTAACCATGTCTACTTTTTTGCACCGGTTCATAAAAATGTAAAAATATATCCCCTCTATAAAGAAATATAAGTGCATTTAGATTACTAAAATAGTGATCTAAATGCTCTTATATTTCTTTATAGAGAAATACATCAAAAGTACATTGATCATCAATGATCTTTTTGTGTACAGTCTGAATTGACAATATGAATCCTCACCGGTTTAGAAACCGGAGAAAACTCATATTGTGGCCACAAATTCTACACATAGAGTTCAATGAAGACCAAGTGGTTGTGATAGTTTGAGAAGTAACATATTTAAGGTGGTAAAAACTCTGTTAACGGAGCGAGGTGGGACTAAAAAAACCGCTGCAACTAAAAACCTCTAGTACCGGTTTGTGGTATGAACCGGTACTAAAGGTGCTGGTGGGGCCCCAGCCGGACCACGGCGTGCCACAACCTCTTTAGTACCGGTTCGTGGCACGAACCGGTACTAAAGGTTCGCCACAAACCGGTACTAATTAGCTTCGCCCGCCTAGACGTTCGAACCGGCACTAATGGACACATTAGTGCCGATTTTGTTACAAACCGGTACTAATGTGCTTCACATTAGGCCGTTTTTCTACTAGTGGACGTAGAGGAGGCGCGGATTGTGCAAGCCTGCCGGAGCTGCGCACAAGCTGGGAGGGGCCATCGCTTGCGTCCGTGTTGCGCCAGCTGGGGAGCTACGTCTGCGGCGACACTGCAGATCCGGAGCTGCCTCCTTTCTCCAACTTGGACTGCTCCAAGGCAATACCGAGGGCCAACTCAAAGTCGGGTTCTAGCTCGGAGTCAAAGCAGCAACCGGAGCTCGATATTGCGCCGGATTCGATCAGAATCGATGCGGGAGGGGAGAAGATGGAGCGAGAGAGGAGAGTGTGAGTGAGCTAGGGTTGGGAGTGATGAGCCGGATGTGGTTTTTTGTGGGACAACCATGGGGTCGGTGGTTGGCTGGGTTTGTCAGACGGTCGCACCCGGACGTGCCCGGGCCGCACATATCTGCCTTACATTTGGGCTGAATATGAAGGGCACCGGCCAGCTCTAATGTTTGAAGACGGTTCGAAACGCCCGGCTGGGACGATTTTTTGTGACCAGTAAATGACCGGTCAGTCCACCCGATCGTTTGAGACGGATTTGGGACGCTCGACTACAGATGCCCTTATGGACATTTTTCATCGGCCTGCTTCGCTTTGAATGAACGTGCAAGCGAAATGTGATCTCTAGGCTAAACATTGACATGAGACGCTTAACTTCAGAGATTAATCATAGCCTAATTAAACAATGTAAGCGTCTTATATTGTTTCAGAGATTAACTTCAGACCTTGCAATATACTGTATATACTGCCGCGCTCGGCTTAAGGGTGAGCCGTACAACTCGAACTACCGCTGATCATTTCCGTGCGCTGTACACGGAGAGCCTCGACACACCAGTAGATACATGTGCCCGCGTACAAAGCGCGGTACGGCACAGCACAAGTCGACTAGGACGGCCCAGGTAACTGGTACAGACGCGAGTCATTCAAGTCTCACACAGCCGGCGCTCCGTAGTCGATCGGCCTGCCTCACTCCACAATGCCATCAAAACGGACACCGTCGCAGCTACGGACGGCATGGAACGTGCAGATGCCAGCCACGCCGCCGCTAATGGCACTGATTTGTATGCTTTGTCTGCTGAAAACGCCCGCATCGTTGTTACCAGGGCCCCCGCCCTAGCTGCGGCCCACGGCTGGGAAGCCCCGGAGGTTCCCGATGCCTCCCACGCTCACGAACAGGTTCTTCTCGTCAGCTTCCCATACACCGTGTTCTTCACTGCGGCGGTAGTGGCCGGAAGCACAGTCTTGGTCTTGGTCATCGCTAGCACGTGGCAAAGCATGAAAAAGGGAGCAGTGCCGGAACACTTCTTGGCCAGGGCACTGCTCTAGTCTAGTAAGGCAGCTACAGATCTCGAGTCTACCCTCTATATCCTGTGTCGTGCGCGTGTGATCGTTGATAGTACTCTATACTGATGTACTTGCCTCCGGACAAGGCTGATCGTTGGAGTACGGGAGAATGATGCACTCGCGGTGTGGAGTTTGCCGTTTAAATAGAGCGAGAAGGACGAGAGGAGGAGTACGCACGTGTGACAGAGACAGTAGGCGAGGGTGTAAATGAGGCGAACGTGAGAGGGGGTGAGGCGCAGTGAATGTTTGCTTAGAATTGAGGAGGGTGAGTAAATTATTTTTTCACGGGAAAAAGAGGATGATTAAATTTCGGTGCAACCATATATTAGTACTTAATTTGTCTGAATCAGTGTTGTCCGGAAATTCAGTCTGAGCTTTGTGATCTTGTCAGGTAATCACACTGATTGCTCGTGGCATTGAAGTAGCATGCCTCAGGGTGCTAATTTGTGAAGGTAATAAACGACACATGCCCTGTAACCATCGAGTCATGATTGCTCTTGCGGTGATTGCAGCCTTTTGTACACTTCGCTCGGGAGATAAGAAGCCTTTGAGAAAGTTGTACTGTAGAATCACATTTGCTTTTGCTTCACATGGAGTATCTCCAATCTATATACGGCCAGGTACACACAACTACCACATCCGTCCTTTTTTGTATTTTCTGTCCAAGTTTGATCATAAATTTAACTATTGAAATATTAATGCATGTCACGGAAAAGTATATCTTCAGATTCGTATTTGCACATAATTTTCGATGATATTATTTTTGCTATGTATAACATATATTTTATTAGATAAAACGGTGGTCACAATATGACCCTAAATACAAGGGGGACTAATAGGACAGAGGTAGTATGTAAGGATTTCAATATTGGAACTTCATATTGCACATGGACTCATAGAGAAAACCATGTGCTAATGAAAGGTTAATTATCCTGAAACCTCTCAAAAGTTGAGAGATATATGCGGTCAAGCTAGTGGAAAGAAAGCTCATGAAAGGTGTCATCTGGCTGAGAGATATGAAGGACTAATTGTCCTGCAACCTGTCAACAGTTTGATATTCCGGACGCTTTGTTTGATTAGCTATGTTTGGGCGGCAGAATGAACAAGATATTTAGACGTTCCTCTACTTGTAATGGATCCGAACTCCTATTATGTTGTAACTATATATCTACTCAAATGATATTATCTTCCATTATCAGCTAATGGTTGGTCACTAACATATCCTAATTTCAAATAACTCAATTACCAATTTACCAACACTCGATGAAATCAAACTAGCCACCTTAATTTTTCCAGATAAGATTGAAGCGGAGAAGACAGTACTAAGTAACATGGAATTTTGTCGCAGCAAAAAAGGGTACAATGGAATTGTGCCCCCCTTCCCCCCACCACCACCACCAAAAAGAAGGGTACAATCAGTACTAGAGTCAACAACGTTGCCTAATGTGGGATGTCTGCCGATTGATTTTTATCAGGAGCTTGGCAATAGAAGCACACTAGTAGAAAACAGGGCTTTGGTCACAGCGCAATATACACATTAGTCCCGGGACTAATGTGAGCATTAGTCCCGGTTCGAGCGGCTAAAGGCATTAGTCCCGGTTCAAATGGGCCCCTTAGTCCTAGTTTGAGACACGAACCGGGACTAAAGGGCATCGCACCCTTTAGTCCGGGTTCGTGTCTTAAACCGGGACTAAAGGTACTCTACCCCCCCCCCCCCTTATCGCCATTTCAGTTTTGAAAAAAACAAAAGAAAATGATAAAAACTTTAAAAAATAAAACCCTTCGAGATGTAGTTATATTGCTACATCTACTAGTTAGGAAAATTAAAAAACTTAAATTTGGACATGTTTTGCTATATCTACTAGTTATGCTCAATTTTCAGTTTTTTTTTTAATTTTGGTTAAATCTGGTCAAACTGTGGTCAAACTACTTATTCAAGAAGTATTAGTGTTACTAAATAATTATTCAAGAATATTAGTGTTACTAAATAATTATTTCAGTTTTTTTGAATTTTGGTCAAATCTGGTCAAACTGTGGTCAAACTACTAATTCAAGAAATATTAGTGTTACTAAATAATTATTGTTTTTTAGAATAATAGTTTTAAACTCAAACAGTGAAACGTGTGACTTCCTGCTCAAGCTAAACTTCTAAGGGTTAATAGGATAGGCATCTTACTATTGTCAGGAAAACAACAAGTGCAGACTTGGAAACGAAGCGAAATAGAACTCGAAAGTTAAGCGTGCTTAGGCTGGAGTAGTGAGAGCATGGGTGACCGGCCGGGAAGTTAGATGATCTGGAATGATGAGGGTGATTAGAGATTAAATTGAGCGGTGATGCGGGTGATTAGAGATTAAATTCTAAAATAATTTTGAAATTTGAAAATCGGGAAAAAAATTCGTAAAATTTTCTTTAGTCCCACCAACCGGGACTAAGGTGGAGCTCCAGACAGCGGCCACGTGGAGGGCCTTACCGGGACTAAAGGGGGGGAAGGGGGGGCCTTTAGTACCGACACTTTAGTTCCGGTTCCAGAACCGGGACTAAAGGCCCTCTGGAACCGGGACAAATGGGCATTTTTCTACTAGTGGCATTTTGCTGAGTGTGAAATAAAAAGAACTTTTGCAAGCTAACCTATGTTCAGTATGCGATAAAAATAACCCAACAAAGACCTGACCAAGTGACCCCATACACACTAGGTGATGGCTCCGTGATAGTGGGGATCCCTTTGCCGAGTTCCCCGTAATGTAAACTTGTTAAGGCCTCCTTTGGTTCATAGGGTAGAAAAATCATAGAAATAGGAAAGTCATGGGAAATGAGATGACATGCGTCTTAAATCCTATGAGTAGAAATAGGAAAGGTGATGCCCTTTGTTTTACATCATAGGATTTTTTCCATTGAGTCTAGGCTAATGTTTATTTTCCTATGAAATATGAAGGATAGGAAGAATTCCTCCATAGGAATAGGATTCCGTTCCTACGAACCAAAGGGCTCTATAGAAAATTTTCCTATAAAAATCCTACCCTATGGAATTCCTACAAAATTCCTTCAAACCAAAGGAAGCCTAAACATATGCCATTTTGTTTTAAAAAATGTGAAAATACTGGAGTCACTAGTAGGCGCCATTTGGCTACTTTTGTCGAGTTTGGGCCAGAGGGACTCGGCAAATTTATCCTCAAGAAATTACCAGCGTGGAACTATGCAAATGTAAACATTGATGACGTGTTCCCAGCCTAGTCCCTTTTGCTGAATTTGGTTTATGGCAACTCAACAAAGTTGGTGAATCCCGTGCATAGATTGTGGATAGTGTAGATTGTTAAATCAAATGACGGAGTTTGAAGTGAACATCAGATTAACCGAAGGTACAATAGGCAGTTCAGTTGGGACTATTTTGAATCTTACTCACTCATCTCCCTAAGTTACAGTTCTATTCATTAAAATGGCACACATATTGTAGGACCAAAGTTCACCTCAAATCCCAATATTTCATAGAAAAATAAACCATTCAAGCCACCTGGGCCCCAATGTATTATTAAAAAGCAAAACCTTGACTTCAAGGTTGGCACCTAACTAGTGAGATCAAGGCTTGAACAAATTCAACTTCAGATCCGACTAAAGCAGTGATCTAAAACATCTTATATTACTTTACAGAGGGTGTACAATCTATTTACTTAATTTTAGTTCATAAATTACACAAATTTGTAAACAAAATTCATGACAATTTTGTGAATATCTCTAGGGAGCCAAATTTTTTTTAACCTAGTAAAATCAAAGTCGCTCACATATATACACGAGAATCAACTCGCCCCTATAAACACACACAAGCATACCATATCCTTATGAGCACCTTTGAGAGACTGAGCCGAAATAGCATCATGAGATTTTACGAAGTCATCGAAGGCGTCTCGCAATTAACGGAACGTCTCCTCCTACTAAACCAATATCGCCGAAAGCCTAAAATAAATCCAGTAGTAATGCGAGCAAAGTTTAGTACTTAAACCCTAGTTGGCTGAGGATATCATTGTACTCCTAACCATCTAATCACAAGTTGATTTTCAAGGAACCATGTCGTTAGTATCCCCATCATATCTTCTAGTGAACTGGAAGGACTTTAGGCATTGATCACCAAGTGATCTTACTAATCGTTGGAGACGTATTACTTTCATACAGGTGACTTATGGAAATCTTCGACCGGCTTGCTTCGCTTTGAACGATTGTAGAAGCGAAATGCTACAGCATTGACATGAGCCGCTTAAACTCAGAGCTCAATCATAGCATATAATTAGACAATGTAAGCAAGTGAATCACGTAACATGACCCGTAGACCTTGCAGTATATATACTGCCGTGCGTGGCTTAAGGGTGAGCCGTCCTACTCCAGCCACTCGCTTCTGTGTCACCGTACATGCACATCCCTGACACACCAGTAGATACATGTAACCGTGTACGAAGTGCCATGCATCACACGTACAGTGCATACAGGCAACGGCACGGTACAAGTCGGCTAACACGGCCCAAGTAGCTACTCCCTCCGTTCCTAAATATTTGTCTTTCTAAACATTTCAACAAATGACTATATACGGAGCGAAATGATTGAATCTATACTCTAAAATATGTCTATATACATCCGTATGTGGTAGTCCATTTAAAATCTTTAGAAAGACAAATATTTAGAAACGGAGGGAGTACTACAGACGCGGGTCATTCAAGGTCTGATGCTGCCGGCGCCTCGGTAGTCGGTCGGCGTGTCTCAGTCTGCGAAGCAGTCAAAACGGACACCGCCGCAGCCATGGACGACGTCGATCGCTGACCCTGATGCCGCCGGTTTGAACTACGTGTCTGCTGACAACACCCGTGTCATTGCTACCTAGGACCCTGCCCTAGCTGCCAACCACGGCTGGGAAGCCCCAGAGGTTCCTCATGCCTCGCACGCTCACGAACAGGTTCTTCTCGTCTGTCACGTACGTCCGCTTCCCCTACACCAGCGCCGTTCTCTGTGGCGGCAGTGGCTGGAATGGAGGCCTGCGGCGCATCCCAGCAGGCACGGTCCTGGTCATCGCTAGCATGTGGCAAATTAGGAAAAAGGCAGCAGTCCCGGAACACACCTGGCAAGGACGCCGCTCTAGTCTAGTAAGCCAGCTACAAATCTCGAGTCTACCCGCTCTATCCTGTGTTGTGCGCCTGTGATCGTAGCTACTGATGCACTTGCGGTGTGATGGAGCTTGTAGTTTAAATAGGCCGAAAAGGAGGAGAGGAGTATGCACGGTGCCACGGAGAGGCACCAGGCAAGGGTGTAAATGAGGCGAACGCGAGAGCAAGGTGGGGGCGCAGTGAATGTCTCTCAAATCAACAGGAAAAAAAGAGAGGATAATACATGTGCCCGCATATGAAGCAGGATGCACCACACGTACAGTGCGTATGGGCAACAGCACAGCACAAGTCAGCTAACACGACCCAAGTAGCTATTACAGGTATGTCCGCGGGCGATCAATCTGTCTTGGTCCGCGAAGCAGTCGAAACTGACACTGCCGCAGCCAGCCAGCCACGGACGGTGTCAGCCGCGCAAACGCTCCCCGTGCCGCCCCTGATGCTGCAGATTCATACGATGTGGCTGCTGAAACCACCCGCATCATTGTTACCTAGGCCCCCACCCTAGCTGCCACCCGCGGCTGGGAAGCTCCGGAGGTTCCCCATGCCTCCCACGCTCATGAACATGTTCTTCTCATCAGTCACGTTCGCTCCCCCTACACCGGCGCTGTTCACTGTCGTGGCAGTGGCTGGAATCGGGGTCTTAACACACCCCGGCATGCATGGTCCTGGTCATCGCTAGCACGTGGCAAATCAGGAGAGAGGCGGCAGTGCCGGAGCACTTCTTGGCCAATGCGCCGCGCTAGTCTAGTAATCCTGCTACAAATATCGAGTCTACCCGCTATCTCCAGTCTTGTGCGTGTGTGATCGTTGGTAGTGATGCTCTTGCGGTGTGGGGTTTGTTGTTTAAATAGGCCATGAAGGAGGAGAGGAGTATGCAAAGCGCCATGAAGAGGCAGTAGCCGAGGGTGTAAATGATGCGAACACGAGAGGGTGTGGGGCGTAGTGAATGTTTGCTCAGAATTCAGGAGGGTGTGTAAATTACTTTCTCGAAGGGGAAAAAAGAGGATGATTAAATCTCGGTGGAGCCCAATGTTACTCATACTGCACATGAACTCACAGAGCAAACCATGTGCTAATGGTAGGCTGTCTAGGTAGTGGAAAGAAAGCTGATGGAAGGTGCTCTCTAGTTGACAGATATGAAGGATTAATTGTCTTGCAACCTATCAACAGTTTGAGATTCTAGACTCTTTGTTTGATTTGCTGCGTTTGGACCGCACAATCAATAAGACATCTAGATGTTGTCCTACTTGTAATGCATCTGAACTCCTATAATGTTGTAACTATATGCCCACGAATGATATTATCTTTGGTTCTCAGCTAATGGTTGAGTCACTAAAACCATCACTCGTGAAATCGATTTAACCAGCTACCTTAATTTCTGTAAACAAGATTTGCAAAAGGCCGATTTCAATTCCAATAACTTAGTTTTCTTACGAGACGGGTCACCCATCTCATCGACTAATATAATTATAAATGCCGGCCTCGATCAGTTTGATGTGGACGTGTCGCGGAAAGGAAGCTGATGAAAGGTGCTCTCTCCGCTTGAATGATATCAAGGATTTCGTATCCCGCAACCTGCAACCAATGGTGGAGGAAGATACGATCCTGGGAGATGAGCACGCTGGGATTCCAAACTCTTTGTTTAATTAGTTGCTCATAGATAAGATAAAAACCCACAAGATCACCTCGCAAGAGGCAAGCCACTGACGCGGTCCAAGCCTCCAACCCCTAGTGTGTGTGAAATTCAGTTAAACATGATGTTAACGATCCATAATCATGATGTTAATACAGCCCTTCATGGACTAGTACCATGCCAAGTCAAACCGTCAAACCAAGTCCATGTCCTTGTGCACGCACTTGCGTCAATGCACACCACCACAGATATGTACGTGCACGAATTTTACTCTTGCACCTGCATCTGACCCAACACGTCCTAACCATTAACGCAGTTCATGGTGTGATGCGGCCAGCGCCTCTGACTCTATACCCTGCCGCGAGCCTGCCGAGAGGGGCGCCGCCACTGCAAATCCATCGCAACGGGATACCACCGGCACCACCAATACGGCCAAGTCCTGCCATGCTCTCGACGCCTCCCCCGACGTAGCCGGGTGGGCTTGTAGCACCAGTGAAAGCGACCACGCCGTTGTTGCCGAAGCCCCCGCAGCAGCCGCCGCCCACGGCAGGGAGGCCGGATAGGTTCCCCATGCCTCCCGAGCCCACGAAGAGGTTCTTCTCGTCCTTCGCGCCTGCCACGTTGGTGTTTTTCTCAAAGGTGGCATCGGCATGCCGGGCAGGAGAAGGGATGCGATAGTGCGAGAGCATTTCTTGGCTATGCCTATATTCTACTCCCTCTCTTGTGTGTTGTGCGCGTGCTACTACTATACTTGTGGTGTGGTGGAGTTTGCGGTTTAAATAGCTTCGGAGAAGTGCATACGAAGGAGAGTCAGGGCCTCAGGGGGATGGTAGGTGTAAATGAGGCCAGTGCGTGCGAGTGCAGCACCACTGCTCACCCTGTAGTGAATGTTTTTGTCTAGGAATCAAAGAGGAGTAAATTTTGTAGGAGTAGATGTGGACGAGACCTGTTGCCAGTGCAAATGAGGCCCGGTAGCTTCCTTAAGAATGAGTTTCCCTTTTGCTAGGAGATGAAGACCGGGCTTCTAAACGTGCCCAACCATTTTAGGATCTCAGAGGTGCCCAACTATTTTCTGGTGCCAGTTGTTGTCAGGCGCATGCCCAAGCGTATGTTGGTTTTTCAGAGAAGTGTTTTCTAGCTGTCCAACTACACCACCATTTCTTCTTACTGCACATATACATCCCTGCTGATCATTGGCAAACTGTGGAAACAAGAGAGAAAAGTCGGGGCAAGTTGAGCAAGGTTTTTTCTCCCTTGAACAACTATACTTGCAACATGAGCTTATTAACCAACATGGATTTGTGTCCCCGCAGAAACAAGAGTGCCATGGAATTATGTCCCCGCAAAAAAAAGTACCATGGAAATTGTGAATGATGTAGATTGTTGGATCAAATGACAGAGTTAATTAAGAATGAACATAAGATAACATAAGGTACATTAGGCCATTCAGTTGGGACTATTTTGAATTTTTAGTCACTCATCTCCCTAGTTTACAATACTATTGATTCAAATTACACAAATATTGTTGGACCAACGCTCACATTGACCGAATGTTTCTTAGAAAAGTAAACCCTTCAAGCCACCTTGGCCCCAGTATTTTATTTGTTGAGTAACAAAAAACCTTGATTCCAAGATCTGCACCTAGCTAGTTAGATACTTAGATCAGAGCTTGAACAATTCAACTTCAGATCCAACATTAGTTGGAAGATAAATTGTACAAATCTTTTTAGTTGATACATTGTACACATTGAGGTAAAAAGGTAGCATTTGAGAAAACAAAATGAAATAGTAACATTTGAGAAATAGACCCAAACATCAAACCAACTGAGAGGTTTCAACGAATTATGGTGAGTTCCAACTTGTGTTTTACTCCTGATTTTAATCTAGCCAACTTAAAATAATTATCGCCATTCTTATAAAAGACGAATCCAAAGTACTTTGAGTTTGACCAAGGATAAAACCTACGTTTTCTTACGATATTTTGAAAATAAGTCCCTTGAAAAGAAACATCATATAATGCAATTTTCACCTATGTTCCAAATTTAATTGTATCTTCATCCATTTAATTCAAAATACTTGACATTCTTACCTTGATTAGTTCGACTTCTAATGTTTGGTCAGTATGTTGATTGGTTGCATTTAGTTGGCATTGCTAGATTTTTGTAAATATGTTACTATTAAATTACACTCACTAAGCTTTCTTGTAGGTGTAGTGCTACGAAACCAATATATATCTAAAGTAAAGTTTAACTATATGAATAGACCAAGCAAGGTGAAAATGGTTATTAATTTGAGCGTTCTCGTGGGGACCTTGTAGCTACTTAACACGTGTTCACTAGTAGAAAACAAGGCTTTGGTTGGGGCCTGGCCAGCCCATTAGTCCCGGTTCAGTCACGAACCGGGACCCATGGGGCATATGTCCGGTTCGTGAGCCCAGGGGGCCGGCCGGGGCCTCGTGGGCATTGGTCCCGGTTCGTCTGGAGCCATTTGTCCCGGTTCCTGGCATGAACCGGGACCAATGGGCCTTGCTCCTGGCCCACATACATTGGTCCCGGTTCGTGGCTCGAACCGGGATAGAAGGGGGAGCTTTAGAGCCGGTTCTAGCCACGAACCGGGACAAATGAGCTGCCTATATATACCCCGCCGCCGCAGCAGAGCACTCCACAGTGCTCTGTTTTTTCTGGCCGGCGAGGGGAGGGCATTTGGGTGCTCTAGCTCACCTCCTATGCACATGAGGTGTTCGATGAAATGCCCGAGCCACACTAGTTAAGCTTTCTCCTCTCGAAGCTCGACCTCCAAGCTCCATTTTCCCCGAGATTTGCATAGGTTTAGCGGTCCGTCACGTCCCGTCCCTGTCTTCACCGCCGTCGATCGCCTGCGCCGATCTCGTCGCCGGCACCACTGTGGTGAGCCTCTTGTTCTTATCTTCTTTCTGAAAGAAAAAATATTCTTAATTTAGATAGATACTTGTCTAATTTTCTTACTTTTATTATTGCTTGTTATTATATAATGCGATGGTTTTGGTATCCGCCCCCGTCGGCCCTCGTCTTGTCTATGATTCGGATGTGGTATATATTATCTTTTTATAACTATTTAGTTCATTTATTGTTTATGACAATTATGCCGACCAATGTGACATAGATTTTATTTATGTAGGAGGTAGTTGAACCGGAAATTCCAACCGACCCTATTGTCTAGAGGTTAAATTTAGTTGAAGAAGAAAACAATTACTTGAAGGAAAAAATAAAAAAATTGAGGAGGAGAAGATGATATTGGAGTTGCATGTTGCGGATGTCGTCGATGATCACAAGATCAAGATGGATGCAATGAGGTTGAAGATTAGAAAGATTAGAAAATATGCCATTCATACCGAGGCTTGGTATCATTATGCCGTTGGATCAATTGTTACCTTGGTTGTGATTATGATCGCATTTGTTGTTGCATTGAAAGGTTTTACATAGTTTCAATGTATGGTTTAACTAGATGCTCTGGAGAGCTATATGTTGTTCAATTTGAACTATGTATGTACTTTGGTTTTAATGTGATGATGAACTACCATTGATTTGGTCACTTATCTATCCATTATTGATTTGTTCACTTATCTATCCATGTGAACCTGTAATGGTTTTTGACATACATAATTATATATAATGCACGCAGATGAACCGGCAATGGATGTACGATGACAGACACACATAATTATGTATCTCGAAGTGGCTGAGGCTAACCCTCTCAACTTTTTAGCACATGCTATGTGGGTGAAATGATGATACCATGCCAACTTTCAACCTTTTCAGAGTTCATTTGAAATGCTTTTGAATTTTAGGGTCTTATAGCTAAAAAAATCAGTAAATGCATGAAAAATAACAAATGAAGTCAGAAAGGGTTGAAAATTGATGATGTGGCTTTGAATGGTTCATTTTGAACACACAAAAAGTCTGGAGTTCAAATAAGTTAAAAAAATGAAATCCCTTTGTAACAGATGAGTTTCCGTATGAAACCCTGATACTCGAAAAAGATTGTCCATTTTGTACACGAAGTGCATCTAGTTTTTGCCGTAACCGTCTCAACTTTTTAGCACATGCTATGTGGGTGAAATGATGATACCATGCCAATTTTCAACCTTTTCAGAGTTCATTTGAAATGCTTTTGAATTTCAGGGTCTTATAGCTCAAAAAAATAGTAAATGCATCAAAAATAACAAATGAAATGAGAAAGGTTGAAAATTGATGATGTGGCTTTGAATGGTGCATTTTGAACACACAAAAAGTTTGGAGTTCAAATAAGTTTAAAAAATGAAATCCCTCTGTAACAGATGAGTTTTCGTATGAAACCCTGATACTTCGAAAGAGATTGTCCATTTTGTACACAAAGTGCATCTAGTTTTTGCCGTAACCCTCTCAACTTTTTAGCACATGCTATGTGGGTGAAATGAGGATACCATGCCAATTTTCAACCTTTTCAGAGTTCATTTGAAATGCTTTTGAATTTTAGGGTCTTATAGCTCAAAAAAAATCAGTAAATGCATTAAAATAACAAATGAAATCAGAAAGGGTTGAAAATTGATGATGTGGCTTTGAATGGTGCATTTTGAACACAGAAAAAGTCTGGAGTTCAAAAAGGTTTAAAAAATGAAATCCCTCTGTAACAGATGAGTTTCCGTATGAAACACTGATCAACTAAAAAGCCACACCATTTAGCTCAAAAATAATCTATTAAAATATTCTGTTATGATCAACTAAAACAAAACTATAATATTCTTTAATAGCAAAAAGAAAATCAACTAAAAAACTTTTATAAAACTCTAATAGCAAAAGGAATCAACTAAAAAGCTTTTTATAAACCTCTAGTATTATAAGTATTTTCTGTTCAAAACATGAAAAGGAGAAAGAAACAAAATAAACTTTAATAATTAAGTAGAAACAAAATAAATTAAATTAAAATTTAATAAAATAAATAAGTAGAAAGAAAATAAAATAAAATAAACTTTAATAAAATAAATAAGTAGAAACAAAATAAACTTCAATAAAGTAAAATAAATAAACTTTAATAAAATAAATAAAAATAGCAATAGTAAGTATTTTGTTGTAAGTAGAAACAAAATAAAATAAATAAAGCAACAAAGAAAAAAAAGTGCCACCTACTGGGCCACCCCGGCCTGAATACGACTAGAAACCCATCCATGGGCAGGATTCAGGCCCGCAGGAGGCCCAGTAGGCCCACAGGCACATAGTGACAGATTAGGCCCGAAAGCCTCTAGTTGAGAGGAGCTCGAGAGGGTGGGCGCAGCAGCGCTTATAAACCACTCTCGAGCCCTCTCAACTAGCGAGGTGGGACTAAACTTTTGGCCGCGACGAGGGCAGCAAGAGGCCTTTGGTCCCGGTTGGTGCTACCAACCGGGACTAAAGGGGTGCATTGGTACCGGTTCGTGGCACCAAATGGGACCAATGCCCCCATTTAGTCCCGGTTGGTGCCACCAACCGGGACCAAAGTCCGCCGCTTCCCGCCCTTTGGGCTGCTGAAAAGAGACATTTGGTCCCGGTTGGTGGCACCAACCGGGACTAAGGGGGGGCATTGGTCCCGGTTGGTGCCACCAACCGGGACCAAAGGCCGCCGCTTCCCGCCCTTTGGGCTGCTGAAAAGAGACCTTTGGTCCCGCCGCTTCCCGCCCTTTGGGCTGCTGAAAAGAGACCTTTGGTCCCGGTTGGTGGCACCAACCGGGACTAAAGGGGGGCATTGGTCCCGGTTGGTGCCACGAACCGGGACTAATGCTTGGACTATATAAGAAACACTTGTGAAAATTTTCAGTTTTCATCGCCAGTTGCCCCCCCCCACCCCGCCGACGACGCCGAGCTCATCGACGCCATCAGGCTGCTCCACCTCGCCGTCGTCGCCGCTGCCGCCAACACCGTCGCCTCCCCGAGCCCGCACCGTCCTCGTCCCCGGCATCCCCAAGCCCACCGTCCTCGTCCCCGTCGCCGCGTTCCTCCCCGAGCCCATCCTCCTCGTCCCTGTCGCCGCGTGCCGCCCCGAGACCGCCGTCCCGTCACCGCGTGCCGCCCCGAGCCCGCCGTCCTCGTCACCGGACTCCTGCCATCGCCGCCCCCCTCGAAGTGAGCCCCCCTTTCCCATGGTCCCGAGAGAGCGCCGCTCTTGCGCCCGAGCGCCCCTTGCTCTCTGCCCCTGCTCCATGGTCGCCGCCGGCCCTGATGCATTGAAGAGCAGGAGGAGAGGAGAAGGAGAGGAGAGGAGAAGGTGTGGAGCAGCAGCAACACGCTGTCCAATTTTCTAAAATTTCTGATTTTTTTACAGATATGAACAGTGCATATAGAGGGTGTTTGATGAGATGCTAGATGGCTTTGGGCACTTTTAGAATTTATGATTTTTTTGTGGTGAGGTACTGATGCAAGACAAAGGTGATGGCAAAATTTCAGAATTTTTGGATTGGTTTAGAATAGGTTTTCAGCAAGGAATTTGAATCTGGTTCAAATTTCATTTGAATGAATTTTGAAAAATTTGAACTATGGATCATAAGGTTTTTGGTGAAATGGAGTGTGGGTACTGTCATGAAGTTGGAGTAATTTTTCTGAGGCTTTGTTCTTTTTGAGCAGAAAGAATGAATCTAGTATCGACAGAATGGTATCTATCTTCTTAATATTCGTTTTCCAGGGGAATGAGGAAGTTGGTGAACTGATGACAGGGAAGCCGACGACCGAAGCCCCGGTGAACGGCGGCCAGTTTTTCAGCAACCAAGGAAGTGTGCTAGTTTGGATCAGGCAAATGCCACTTGGGAGGATGCCGACTTCATCAAAGGTCTCTTGGGGTGGTGGTAGTTCAAACGGTGGAGATAGTTCCAATAGTGGTTGGACTTCCTACTTGAATTCACCTATTGATAGATTTGTGAAAAATCAAAAAAAATTTACCAATTTAGATCAAAGAGGTCTAAATGGTTTTATTGCCAAAATAATAGGGTTTATAGGTCCAACAACAATTGTGCTTCCATTCTTTTATAACAGTTGGGATCCTTGACTGAGGAGACGTGTTTGGCTTGGATGATGCTGCTATGCTCCTATTCACTTTCAGAGACCGCTCTGAGTTTGCCGAGGGGGATGCCTAAGGCTAGGCTTGCGACTGGAGTGAAGTCGTAACAAGGTAGCCGTACGAGTGTGCTTTCGCCCACAGCTTCTGTTGCTTAACCGGCTCGTGGTGTTTATGGTCCTGACCCTGTACAACCGCTAAGGGTCCGAGCCACGGGACAAGACCAAATTGGATTGGATTTGTCACATCTGCAGATGGAAGACCGTAGATTTCCGCTTCCTGGCTCCTCCCTCTTTGCCTAGCGGTTAAGTAGATAGTAGGTCGTTGTAAAAGAGTTAGGAAAATTTAGAATTTGCTAAATATGTCAAAAATGTTTGTTTGTTCATAGAAAGTTTTTTGTTCATATATAGAAAGTTTTTATATATGACTATGGATATATGAGCAATGATGATCCATGGATCTATGCATTGATATATATGAGAAATGATGTTCATAGAATATTTACCAAGTATATATGTATTTTTGTTCATAGCATTTTTTTCATTTATATATGTATGTGGCTATAGATGGATATATATGAGAAATGATGATCCATGGAAAAGTTTTAGATATGCAAAAGTTACATTTTTAGAAAAGTTTTATATATCTAGCTAGGAAAGGAAGAAGAAGAAAAAGAAGGAGAGGAAAAAGGAAAATAAGAAGAGGAAGATAGGAGAAGAAAAGGAGAGGAAGAAGAGGAGAAATAAATAAGAAGAGGAAAAAGGAAGAAAAAGAAGAGGAGAAGAAGAAAGGAATAGAGGAGAAGAAGAAAAAATAGAAGAGAATAGAATTATTCTATTTTTTCTTCTTCTCCTCTATTCCTTTCTTCTTCTCCTCTTTTTTTTCTTCTTTTTTTTCTTCGATCTTCTCCTCTATTCCTTCTTCTTCGTCTTCTTATTTTTTATCGGGTATGTCGTTGTCGATATACCCCCTCCCGATAACTTCAACACGAGGGGGGAGGGGTCAATATACCCCCTCCTCGATAACATTATTTTCCCATGTATGTATGTCGTCGTTGTCGATATATATAACCCCCTCCCGGATAACTACGACATGAGGGGCGGTCGATACATATACCCCCTCTCGACCGTGATAACTTATACCACGGGAGCACCCCCCGGCCCTCTCGCTCGACCAAAACTCTCGAGGACACCCAAACTGTAGAAAAAACGATGTCGGTCTCCTACCCCCTCCCGCCGCGCCCCTACCCGACAAACTCTCTCGAGGCCACCCAAATTTACCAAGTTAAAAGAGTGTTGTCGTCGAGGCCACCCCAAACCCTTGAAGCGTTGTCGAGGCCACCCAAAACTCTTGAAGCATTGCCGAGGCCACCCCAAACCCTAGAGAAGCAGCGTCGAGGCCACTAATATGATTCCTTATTTTGATTAGCTAGCTAGTTCTACGTTTGCCACTAACAACCCATCTGTCATGTTTGAATAATAATTGCCATGTTGTAAATATTTGCAGAAACTATGGAGCACCCCCGAGACAAAGCAACAGAAGCGGTGTTGGGGGACATAATCACAGCCGGAAGTGATGTCGTCTTGTCGTTTCTCAACGACACTGATGGTCTGGAAGGACAGGGTGAAGAAGTAGGCTACGGTGATCGAACAATGGAGGAGGAGGGACATGATTATGATGGCTCCGGTGACGCAATGCCGGTGCAAGAAGGAGACCGTGATGACGGCTCCGGTGACCGAACCGAGTCCGGCCAGGTATATATATTAGTTAAGCCTATGCTGACTGGCTAATTGATGCATTCATTGTTTTGGTATGTACACATATTAATTAACTCTCGTCTTTCTTCTTTTTTCTAGCCTCATCCGGACAAAGGAAGCATTTGCTGCTCAGTGCGGGATTCTTGTTAGGGACAAGATCCCGATCAGCATCCACCAATGGTGTAAGCCAGCTAAGGAAGACCCTGAGGTGTCTTATGTCGACGATATGCAGAAAGATGATCTTTGGACTGCGCTGAAGGCAAATTTCACCCTACCACCAGAAGAGGATCCGGAGAAGCCAGTTAAAGAGCAATTGATCAAGTCTCATGCTCTTAAGAAGATGGCAGAACTATTCAGGAGGTGGAAGAATGAGCTGAAAACATCGTTAGTCGACAAAGAAAAGACACCAGAATTCATCGGCCGGTATGAGAAGATCAGATATCACTGGCCCGCATTTGTGGCCCACAAGACATCGGACAAGAGTAAGAAGATGTCAGCGACAAACAAGAAAAATGCTGCGAAGAAGAAGCTTTACCATCGCACGGGGTCAGGTGGCTACCTCAAAGCCCAGCCGTTGTAGGCCAAGGCTGAGAATGACCTGGTTGATAAAGGGGTCGAACTAGAGACATTGAACTGGCCAAACTGTTGCAGGACTTGGTTCTTCGGGGTTGGCGGAACCTTGGACCCTGTATCAGGGAAGTGCGTTTGGACGAACGAGCAACTAATACCCGTCACGAAGCTTCAGCAGTATATCGATGCAGCGCAGCAAGGGACGTTCGTTCCAGACAGAGAGAACGACGAGCTCACAATGGCCCTCGGGAATCCTGAGCACCCTGGACGGACATGAGGCTTGCCAGGCTCCGTTCCGTGGAAAGCTGGGTTTCCGGACGTAGGCGGTTACAAATGACAGGAGAGGAGGAAGAAAGTGGAGCAGACCCAACTGCAGGCGCTGCACGCAAGGGTACAAGCGATAGAGGAACGAGAAGCAGATCGCAGCAAGCGACCTGCCGAAGCTTCCCCCGAAGCTACCCCGCCATCTTAGCGGAGAAGCAGCGTGGCTTCCACCGAGCTGCTTCAGCTGGAGTCTGTCTTCATGGCTCCTGCTAGCTACCTCGTGGATGCTATCACGGAGTCTCAACATTGCCACCTTATGACGCAATGGATGAAATCGAAAGTCAAGGTGGCTGTTGGCTCTGTTGCACCTCCTGAACCTGGCGCAACTTTTCACTGTCGGCCGATTCCAGAAGGATATGCTAGGGTGATGGTGGATGAAATAACGGACGGATTTGAGGACCTCGAGCTTGACCACCCTATGGGTGAAGGGGAGACTCATCTGGGTTCTTCTCGGAAGACTCCATGCCTATGGCGGAAGGAGCTCGTCAACCTTCCGAACTGGACGCCTCCGCCTCCTCCTCCTCCGGCGAGTCAGGGCACTCCGCCTCCACCTCCGCCTCCTCCTCCGGTGAGTGATCAGGGCACTCAGCCTCCTTCTCCGGCGTGCGGCGGCACTCCGCCTGCGCCGGCGCACCCGAGCAGCCAGCCTCCTCCTTCTCCGCCTCGCCAGCAAGGGCGGAAGAGACCCGCCGCCGCTCTGGCTGCTCCGGCGCATCATAGTCCTTCTCCTCCGCCTCGTAAGCAATGAAAGAAGACAGCCGCAGCCGCTCCGTCTGCTCCGGCATCTAGCAGTACAGCCAGAGGCGGGAGGCAATACAGATTCGGTCCATCTCTCAAGCCTCTAGAGAAGTGACCATACGAGAGGACCGTGGAGGAAAACACGAAGATCGTGCAAGCCGAAGTGAGGGACTTCTTTGAAGGGGTGAAAGCAAAGAAACATCCACCTCCGGAGGAGAATATAGATCCGGTGAAAGCGAAGCGCACTCTGGATGCCCTGAAGAAACCACCAAAGTCTCCGCCGAAAGGCAACTATGAGCGCATTATTGAAAGGTCATTTATCGAAGCGGAGCGGTTGGGAAGTACTATCAGTGATCAAAGGTTAGCAGAACGATGAGCTGGGAAAAAATTGCCAGCTCGGTGAACAAGCAAACCAATCGTGCCCCCCGCTCAAGGTGTCTAGCGATATCGTCGCTAATGATCCGAGGATGGTGCCCGGTTATACCAATCTCGGAGATTACCTGCCCGACGATGTACATTATGATTTCTTGGAGGTGAACGAACACAGATACCATTACAGGAAGCCTCTCGTCAAAGATGAAAGATCTCTAACAACGATGATGCGAAGATTCCATGATTGGTACATGAAAACCTGCAGAGAGTCTGGGGGGTGAAAATTTTGACGTTGAGAGTTAAAGAGGAGCATGACCTCGTTGGAATTGATCTGTTGAATGTTTCGTTTGAGGAGTTCTTCCAGTTTTTCAATCAACAGGCCCTCGATAAATTAACGGTCACTTGCTACTGTCTGTAAGTACTACTTCTGTCATTAAGTCTCTATATATAGGCCAGCTTTTTCATTACATGTATATATAATTATCCTCACTATATTATGCAGATTGAAGATCGCCGAATTGAAGAAAAGATAAATCGGTGATATTGGGTTCATTAACACAAATCTCATAGATGCATATACGGTTGAATTTAAGGCCAAAGAGACCGAGGCCAACTTGCTACGATCGTTGGTATTAAATCAAAACAAAGCTATAATACTCTTTCCTTACAACTTCAAGTGAGTGTTACTGTCTTGTGCATTTTCGGTTTCCCTTATTAGTCGAGGTTATAGTAATGTAATTGATGAGTTATGCATGCGTGCGCAGGTTCCACTATATTCTCCTAGAGATTAAGCATGAGCAGGGACTAGTAATCGTCTTAGACTCGAGACGAAAAGATCCCTAGGAGTATGCGGACATGACTGAAATGCTCGAGAAGTAAGTTAAATCGATCATTACCGCACCATATCGGCAACTTTGTTCATTTCCTGATATCAAGTAATTGTTTTCTTTGTCTGGCAGGGTTTGGACAAAATTCACCTCAAAAACTCCGGGACTGCCGAAGAAGCTGCAATTTAAACACCCGAAAGTAAGTACTACTAGCATGTTCCGCGCATCTCCTAGTGATTCAAGCGCTAGTTTCATCAATACCATTTAATATGCTTGCTTATCAGTTTGATTGACCTCTATTTCTTGTAAAGTGGTTGTGGCAGGAAGCCGGGAATAATTACTGTGGATACTATGTTTGCGAGTTCATCCGCCACACGACCTATGAGCGGGGCTACTCTAAAAAACAATATGAAGTGCGTAAGCAATAATATTCACAATTTTTTTATTACCATCATTTGTGTTGAGTTTCATTCATTCATATATATGTATTGACCCCTTTCTTCAAATTAGATGTTTCGGATGCGGGATGAACTCCTAGCACCAGATCGCATGCGAGCAATTCAAGAGGAATTGGCGGCATTGTTTATTGACCACGTGATCGATAAAGATGGAGAATACCATGTGGACCCTGAGTTCATATATAATTAGGGGATTATATTGTAAGAGATCTTATATTGTATATATCTAGCCAGTAGCGTCGGATAGATATACGAAAACTTGTTGTTCGGCCAATCTCTCGGAGAAGGAGAGGTCGATATCACTTCTCTCTGTATGCAT
Source organism: Triticum aestivum (assembly GCF_018294505.1). NCBI lineage: Eukaryota > Viridiplantae > Streptophyta > Magnoliopsida > Poales > Poaceae > Triticum > Triticum aestivum. The sequence goes on from NC_057808.1 coordinate 507,325,856, forward strand.
ATGTTCATGACGATCTTCTGTTTCCTTCATTTTTGCTTACTAGCTAGTGTGTCAAGTTCTCTCTATACGTATAGTACGTAGCGTCGACCAAGCACGGAGATAAGAGATGACACTTCTCTCTATTAATTAGCTAGCTAACACAATATATGAAACACCTAAATTACCCCCCCCCCCAAACCCCTAAACCCACCCCCTTTAAAAAAACAAAAACCTCAGCTCCTGCCAGCTGCTGACGCGTGGACGCCTATTGGTCCCGGTTGGTGCCACAAACCGGGACCAAAGGCCTTCCTGCCTGGGCTCGCCGCACCGGCCACGTAGAGCCCCATCTGTCCTGGTTCGTGTAAGAACCGGGACTAAAGGCCTAGGGCTTTAGTAACGACCCTTTAGTCCCGGTTCAAAAACCGGGACAAATGGGCCTTACGAACCGGGACAATAGGCCCTTTTTCTACTAGTGGTTAGAAATATCTCGTGTGCTTAATCACACCCAAGGTTTTCTGTATCCCGCTATGTACGGTAGTTTTTTATCCTACCATGACAATCGATAAAAATCGTACTGTTATCCTACTCTATCCGTATCTTACTTGTATCATGATACATATCGTGGAAACACTCGTATCTTGATACAAGATCGAACAATGTTGGCTTGGAGTTGCAACATGATTTGGATAATTATGTAGCACACTCTTCCATTAGTACAGTGTTGTAGGAGTAAAACAAAGGAGTTTCTCCGTGAAAGCAAGCAGTCAGATATCCATTTGTGTCCATGGACTTTGAAGTGGACATGTGTAAATCTCTTGTTTTATGGGTTCACAATTGGTTACACTATCTCACACGTTGGATATCATGCTATAATCCATAGAAATGCAGTGGTTACATGGTCGGTCTCTGTGGAGGACATATATCTCCAAATTTAAATTTAGATGCATATGAAATATTCATATTTTGATACATAAATATTACATATATAGAAGAATTTTCATAGTATTATGATACTAGGATATGATTATACGATATGATATTACTAAGAAAAGAGATACTACCTAATGTCCCGATACCGCAAACCTCGATCATGCCCACATGGGTGCCCAAATTATTTTAAGAGAACAAAGTACATATAATTAGGAACATGGCCATATGTACCTTCATTTTAGTACATCAAGAACATAGCCGCTTTCAACTAGAAAAATCGTAGTCGCTCCCGAATGAACATTGATTGAGATGTTGTTGTGTAATCAACCTATACAATTAGTCCATAAGTGTGGAGATATTTAAGGGTTGGATAAAATTTTTATCATAGCCAAGGATCCATAGGGTGTCTTTGGTTCGCATGATTTTAAATGCCTAGTTATAGAAAAAAGGTTGCAAACCGAGAACACATGAATCCATAATAGAAGTTCTTTGATTGCACCACATGACTTTTTATAAATGATTATGTGCATGGCTTGGTTGTCATAGAAATAAATAGTAAGGAAGAATTCCATGAGCTTTTGAACTCAACGAATACAAGTGCATCAAAACAGATAACATAATTTTTTGCATGGATTCAAATTCCAGAAACCAAACAAATGCTCTATACACTTCTTTTGTAAAATTTTAATCCTCCAAAATTCATATGAAATTCCTTTCTATGAAATGGAAAATTTTGAATCCTAATATGGAGCATCATACACATGGCATACATATATGCAAGAAGTCCTTTTACATTTGGTGGTACGGAGTTCTACTAACTAATCGAAGTTTTATGTTGACTTAAGTGATATGTGATCTTGATACTAATACAACTCTAATATCAGACTCTTAAGCTCATGCTTTGATGAGCATAAGTGAAATAATCTAAAGGAAAATTGTAACAACTACAACCAAAAGTAGCCTACCGTGCCTTGCACTATTTTCGAGGGATATGCTATGTGTGGCACAAGGGTGATGTGCATATGTAAAAATGTGTGCAGCCGTACACTAAGATATAACACGGTTAAAGACGATTCTTGGAACTAGTACGGTCAATAATGATATGAATGAAACAAGCAGATCATGGCTTGATGCTACCTAGAATCTAGGCAATGAATGATTTGTACTCATGTGAATGGATGTTTCTTTCCTCCAAACATAGTTGTCCATGAATAACGATGGTGGCCAACCATTCATGAAATGCATTATAAAGAAGGAGATTGCCGAACCATGTGCATGTCCATAGCAACGACCGCATGTGGTAGATATATATAGGCTATAGCCACGTGAGTACAGATATACCGTCAAGCTCACAGGCTTCTCAATACGAGTTATTTCGATGAGTATATGTATAAGTGACATGGCAATTAGTCGATGTGACATACAGGGTTAGGAGGTATTGAGAATTACACTAAATTGTATTATGATCTTTACCTGGCAAGATCACTAAGATGAACGAGTGACACTGAGTGTTCCAGGAGTTACTCTTTTTTTATAATCTAGCGCCATGGTTTTTTTTTGAGCTGGTATACAGCTAGGTGGTTGATGTCATATTTAATATTGTGTATGAGGACCATGAGGAGGAGAAACTTTCAAACAAGTGGAGATAGGCGAGGTGACAAAGTGAGGGCCCTAGAGATGGTAGATGTATTGCAAGCTTACCATTGTTTTGCAAGAGTCGACACGTGACTTCGCGACTTTAGAGGCTCAAAGTTGGGTTGAAAATGCTTAGGGCCCAAACTTTTGTGTCAACTTCTATGTTAGGGCCAAGAATAACCTTTTTTTTGTTATCTTAGAGGAAAAAAATTGAATCACTACATGTATATGTTATTGTGTAGCCTAGTACATCCCATAAAGTACATGACACTACAATGTGGCATGTGCACAATAAAAATAAGTCACGATAATATATGTGGTGCCTGTAGATGTGGTACAACATTCAAGATCAATAAATCAATATTGTTGATATGCATGAAGCCATAACAAAGGACTAGTCACCAAGCAGATGCACCTGAATTAATGATATGCGTGCAATCATATCAAATGACTGAGCTAATGGCTGTAGCAAACATATGGTTCTACCATGAAAGATGTAGATGGCAAAGTGGAGGTAAATAAAAAGGGCACCACATGCATAAAAGTTGAAGGGTCTAGTGTTCTCACAAGCCGATCAAAGGCACATTGGTGAAGCACTTTCACATCAACAATGGCAAACATATATGAATGTGTCCATTATAGCCTCATTAGCCCCAATTTATACTTGCTTTCTCTTTTCTAGGAGAAAAATCTTGGATTATTAATGATTAACAATGATCTTCCACATATTTAGAGAGCACATTTACTCTACAAGCTGCTTAGCCTTGGAAAGCAACGTGAATGACTATTCAACATTTCCCAACAATTTTTCTTCCATAATCCTCAAGTATAATTACTTGTGTGGGATCCCAACTATACCCTTTTTTCAGGGACTTCCTATTCAACTACCGAATGATTTATGGTTGAGTCTTGGACAGGTTTTTTCCATAATAGATCAAATCACAAGGGTAAATAGTTGTCTGTTATTTTCCTTCTATGTAAGTAGGGTCGGCGGGGGGCAGCGGGTGCAAAAGATCTTAAAAGGCATCAACAACTTTGCCATGTTTTCTGTTGTGTACATATTTTTTTATGCGTACATGTCTAGTTTTGGTTTTATGTATGTTTAGGTTTGGCTTTTTTAAGTTAAAAAATAGAGAGGGAAAGTGGACGTAAAGATCAATATACCAACACACAAATTTCCCTATGCACAATAAAACACCACAACAAAACCAATTGAAAAAAGGGATGTCTAGTTAACATATTGTTATTTTATTTATTTTGGCATTAGCTATTCTTAACCTAATAGCGTACACCCACCTATCGCACAGCTTCCCCATCGTGGTCACAATCAGACTACTAGGTTGCATGGTTTCTTGGTTCTTTTCTTGACCCAACACCTGCCTGTTTTCTTGGAACTTATCTCTAGTTGCCTTGTTAGTCCGTTTTCCTGTTTTAAATTTCGTATGGGCATGTGAGGCATGACACCAATTTAAAACATATTCATTTTTTCTCTATCCATTTTATTTGTTCCGACCTTTTACACCAACCTCCCTACATGTTGTTAAAGTAAAAAGATAAGGGAGAGAAGAAAAGGAGTAGAAGCTAACATAATTAAGAAACACACAACAAAACCTTTTAACAAAGATATAATTTGAGATTTTTTTCTTACATAGTAAAGAAAAAAATATATGTACCTCATCACAAACAAATGTTTACATTTAGGCTTGTTCACACAAATAGAAGGATGGCCTAGAATGCTATTATCTTGGCATGGTTGAGAGTTAAAAGAAAAATACATATGACATAGACTGGAAATATTCAAACGAATTGCAGAATAACATACATTCTTCAACACCATGAACCAAGAAAGAGTTATATATGTTGCTAAAAAACAATAACTATGATAGCTAATCCGAAATACCAACACCAAATAGAGATGGTCATAAATGGATTGAGATGCACTTGCGTGGGTTGTGGAAGTGAAAATTGATAAGTAGTCAACACATCCATGTCATATACACAACCTATTTTCAGCCAACCTTGGAAGCAAAAAGTTGTTCCATTGTAAGGATCACATTGTCTTTATCATATCCACTAGTGAACTTGAAGGAGAATCATACACATAATTGTCAACTAGTCATGTTGTTTAGGCATGTACTTCTGACATTAATTACAAGGTGATCTTAACACATCTCCAATGTGAACCCTCAAAATGCCCACATACAGCCGGATTGAGCTGTCCGGGCGTAGTTTTTCATGCAACACAGGTTTGTATTTGTCTGCAGACGCGTCTGATTGACCGAATTCCCATAAACCAGACGCAAACAGGGGGGGGGGGATTTGTGGGCGTCCGGACCTCTGCCTTGTAGGACTACGACACCCCCGACCCATTCAAATTCCCCTCTCGAGTAACTTTTCTTTCACTCCACCCATGCTCCCCTTGCTCTGCATCCGCACCCTCCTCACCCCCATCGCCGATGTACATGTTCGGACATCGTCCAGGCATTGCCGAATGTCTGCATCCCACACCCATGTGCCTAGCCCCCTTGGACTACGGTGTCGTCAAATCAAGATCCGTTCATAGCCAGGTACCCTGCGCCCTGCCAACGTCCATGGTGGACACCACACTGACACGTGTTTGGTCAAATGCCATTGATGTTTTTTTCTTGAAGTCCTTGCTGTTTTCTAGAGTAAACACAATGGCGGGGTACTCGATTATGGAGAATGAGTTTCTGTGCGACACATGGAAGGTCACATTTCCGGACTTTGTAGGCATGAGGAAATGTAGTTCGGCCTTTTGACAAAACGTGTTTGCTTTGTTTCATGAGAAAAAGCACCATGCACCCTACAACTTGCACAGGATCCATGATCACAATATGAAGTCGTTATCCCATCGGTGGTACACCATCTCCAACTCCATCAAGAAGTTATGCGGTGCGATTGCACAAATGGAGAGAATGTGGCCACGGGGCTCGCAAACTGTTGGCATTGTAAGTTTTGCTTCTTGTTGCTCTACATGTTGGTCAGATCATTGAGTCACTCAATATTGCAACTTGATAATTTATACATTGTATAGCCCTGACACACTGCCCTGCTGTACTAGAGGACCGAGGACAGACCATTTATGTTCATACATTGTTAGATGAAGCTCAAGGGACACAATGTGTGCGAGGACATGTGTAGATTCTAACTCAAGTATCATTGAATTCAAAAAACTTGTTGAATATCTGGTTACTCAGATGTAATTTTTACATTTGAACTATTGTTGTACTAGTTGCATGAATTAATATTTTCTACTCCCTCCGTTCCTAAATACTTGTCTTTCTAGGCATTTCAACAAGTGACTACATACGGAGTAAAATGAGTGAATCTACACTCTAAAATATGTCTACATATATCCGTATGTGATATTCATTTGAAATGCCTAGAAAGACAAGTATTTAGGAACGGAGGGAGTAATAATTATTTTGAGTGTTGCCGACTTAAGAAAAAAACAAAGACAAACATTTTGAGGATAGGATTGAATGACCGGCTCTTTATCTGTGTCCCCGCACGGGTCCGGATCTGTCCAAGGAAAATACGATGTCCGGGTCAGCGTTGGAGATGCCCTTAATTACCAACCGTATTTTCACATGAGTGACTTATGGACATCTTCCGCCTGCTTGGCTTTGAACGATTGTGGAAGTGAAATGACATCTCTAATCTAATGCAACATAACCACAGAGCTTAATTATAGCATAATTTGAGGCTATATAGAATTTAATCACCTAAGATAATCCACTACCATACCTTGCAATAAATCTAGCTATATACTGCTATGCGTGACTTAAGGACGATGCGTATGGGCTTGTTTGGATGCTGCCCCTACTCGCCTAACCAATTCGCGGGCGCGCCAAAAAATTGGTGCACCTTTCGGCCGCGAGCAACTCGCGCGTGATTTGCCGTAAAAATGAACTAGCGAAGCTGCGGCAGCCTGGGCATGCCAATTTATTGGTCCACAACCAAACAGGTGCCCACGCTCTGGTCAATGACCAATTTTTTGGCTCGGCTGTTGTAGGCTCCCATCCAAACACACCCGTCGTAGTACTCCAACCACTCTGATCTTCCTTGTCACGCCCAACACGCACACCCTTTTCTGTCCCGGGCACAGGAGTCAGTGCATGCCATCCAGTACGAAGTGCGATGCAGCACACGTACACGTACAGTGCGTACGGGCAACGGCAAGACACAAGTTCACTAACACGGTCGATATAGCTACTGCTATTCGTCCTTCAAGGTCTGACGCCGGCGGCGCCTCCGCAAGTGACTAGTGTTCCTCAGTCCGCGAAGCCGTCGAAAGGGAGATGACCGCAGCCACGGACGCCCCTCACCGCGACGACCCTCCGCATGCCACCCCTGATGCCGCTCACAGGGATAATGGCACTGCTGATGATACCGGCACCATTGTTACTGAAGCCCCCGCCTTAGCCGCCGCTGACGGCCGGGAAGCCCCGGTGGTTCCCCATACCTCCCACACCCACATACATGTTCTTCTCGTCTGCCGCGTCTTCTCCTCCTACACCAGCATCATTCTCTACGGCGGCAGTGGCCGGAACCGTGGCCTCCGCCGCACCCGCAGCAGGCCTGGTCATCGCTAGCACGTGGCAAAGCAAGAGAGCGGCGGCAGTGCCGGAGCACTTCTTGACCAGGGCGCCGCTCTAGTCTAGTAACCAGCTACAGATATCGAGTCTACTCGCTCTCTACTGTGTTGTGCGCGTGTGACCGTTGCTACTGATGCACTTGCGGTGCCATGTACTTTGCGGCTTAATAAATAGGCCGAGAAGGAGATGAGGAATACGGAAGGTGCAACGGAGAGGCATTAGGTGAGGATGTAAATGAGGTGAACGTGAGAGAGCTAGGGCGCAGTGAATGTTTGCTCAGAATTCAGGAGGTTGAGTAAATTACTTTCTAGTAGGAAAAAAAGAGGATGATTAAATTTTGGAAAATTTGGCAGAATCAGTGTTGTCCGGAAATTCATTATGAGCTTTGTGATCTTGTCAGGTAATCACGGTGATTGCCTGGGACATTGAAGTGGCATGCCTGTGTGTGCTAATTTGTTGAGGTAATAAACCAGACATGCCTTGTAACCATCAAGTTATGATTGCTCTTGTGGTGAGTGCAGCGCCTGTTGTACACTTGGCTCGGGAGATAAGCGGTCTTTGAGCAAGTTGTACGATAGAACCGCATTTGCTTTCGCTCCACCTGGATAACCTTGATCTTATACTCCTCCCTATATCCGGTCGCGCAAACACTACTACATTGTAAGGATTTTAACATTGGGACTTCATACTGCACATGGGCTCATCGAGCAAACCATGTGTTAATGCTTGGCTGTCAAGGTAGTGGAAGGAAAACTGATGAAAGGTGCTCTCTCTGGCTGAGAGGTATGAAGGATTAATTGCCCTGCAACATGTCAACAGTTTGAGATTCTAGACTCTTTGTTTGATTAGCTGTGTTTGGGCCACATAATGTAGCAGACATTTAGAGGTTCCCCTACTTGTAATGGGTTTTTTTGCGTGACTACTTGTAATGGATTTGAACTGCTATAATGTTGTAATTATATGTCTATGCAAAAAGATACGTTCTCAGTTAATGGTTGAGGCACTAACATATCCTAATTTCATATAACTCAATCACCACCACTTAGCGAAATCAAATTAACTAGCTGCCTTAATTTGTGTAGAAAAGATTGAAGCGCAAAAGCTTGATTTCAACTCCAAGAACTTAGTATTCTTACCAGACGCATCACCCATCTCATCTACTAATACAATTATATATGCCGGCCTCGGTTCCATGTGCATGTGTCGCGGAAAGAAAGTTAATGAAAGGTGCATCCCGCAACCTGCCAATGAATAGTGAAGAAAGATATGATGTTGGGAGATGAGCACGCTGGTCGGTATTATGTTGTTGAGATTCTTTTTTTAAGGTCCACCGTTTTGCTAGCTTTTCATTGATTTACCAGAGAGCATGCGATAACATTGTTTGATCAAGTGATCAGATGGGAAAATGGCCCAAAACTAAAGTGGTCTATAGCTTGATAGCTCGATGTCCCCAAATGTCGTCTCCATGCATTTTAATTGCTCCTGCTAACCTCCATAGCTCGATGCCTCTCATCATTGCCGCCATGATGTCGCCCCGCGAAGGCACCTTTGCTCTGAATGTGTGGTTGTTTCGTTCCTGCCAAATTTATCAAGACCATGCAGAACGTTCCTTTTCTTTTAGCCGACACTGAGTGTTGCAGGATGGTGAAGATGATTGCCGGGGTGGCTTTCTGGTTGCCCCAGCTCGCACCTTGCAGAGCGCCACAACCAGCCCAGAGCGAGGCGGAGACCCAAATGGACTTGGAGAAGGAATATTCCCAGAAGAGGTGATACAAACACTCCAAGCTGCTAACCGCACAGGGGGGCCGAAATAAGCTTTTGGCCATCCACGTCACTGCAAACGGTCGTTGCACCAGAGCCTATTGTGATTTTAGTCTCTTTGTTTGATTAGTTGCATGTAGACATCAATGAAATGCACAAGACCGCCCAGGACACACATCACTTCCGCGCTCCCACCCATAGTGCGTGTGAAACTCTCCTGACTCGTAGTGACGACGTTAATACAACGCTTCATGGAGAAGTACCATGCCAGGTCAAATTCAAACCATCAAACCAAGTCCATGCCCTTATGCACCCACTTGTACAGATGCACACAACCACAAGCATGTACATCAGTCGCCAGCTGTGGGAAGCCCGGTACGTTCCCCATGCCTCTCGAGTCCATGAAGAAGTTCTTCTCACCCTCCGCACCTCCCACGACGGTGTTTTTCTCAAAGGTGGAGTGGGCTTGCAGGGAGAGGCAGAGCAGGAGGAGAGTGGCGACGTGCATACTTTACTCGCTCTCTCGTGTGCATGTTGTGTGCTTGAGGTGTTGATATTGCTATACTTGTGTGAAACTACATCACAGACGATACATGTTTTGGAGGATTCGGGCATGATAGCATACTTGTGGTGTGGTGGAGTTTACGGTTTAAATAGCTGCGGAGAAGTACATACGAATACGAGGGATGAGGCCAATATGAGTGCATCGCCAATTGCTGGCCCTGTAGTGAATGTTTTTGTCTAGGGAATCAAAGAGTAAATTTTGTAGGAGCGGATGTGGACGAAATATGTTGCTCCTGTGTCCTTAATAATGTGCTTCCTTTTTTCTAGCAAATGAAGACCAAGGTTCTACATGTGCCCAACCATTTTAGGGTTAATGTGTCCAACCATTTTATGGTGCCAGTTGTATTGTCAGGGGCAAGCTGAAACATACACCCTTTCTTTTTACTACATATATACAGGCTAGTCACCAGTGAGCTGATATGCACAGAAGAGAGTAAAAATCGGGGCAAGTCGAGCAAGCCTTATTTTTCCTTGAACAAATATACATGCACCATGAGCCTATTAAGTAACATGGAATTTTCTCCCAGCAAAGAAAAAATAGTACAATGGAACTGTGTCTCCAAGAAAAAAGTGCCATCTATACTGCAATCAATAATGTTGCCAAGTGTGGGATGTTTGTCACGCATTTTTTATCGGGAGCTCGGCAATGGAAGTAGTTTACTCAGTGCGAGCCAGTGAAAACTCGGCAACCCCATAATACTCGGCAATGAGAATGGTTTGCCCATTGCAGGGAAAAAGAAACTCAACGATTATATGAAACTCGACAAAAGCCTACCTTTCCTGAGAACGTGATAAGAAGAACTCAGAAAGGACTTGACCAAGTGGCCCCATACACACCAGTTGACGGCTCCATAATGGAAACTCAACAAACATTTGTCATTTTCTTTTTAAAAACGTGAAAAGGCCGGAGTCACCAACGGGAGCAACATCGCTACTTTAAGCGAGTTTAGGCCGCAAGTACTCGACAAACCTATCCTCTAGAAATCACTATCGAGTAACTCGGCATGCGTAAACATTGCTGACGTGTTCCCAGCAGAGTCAATGTTGCCGAGAGTGGAACTCGACAAACACATTGCCGAGTTTCTTTTTCTACAAAACTCGGCAAAGTTGGCGAATCCAGTGCATGAAATTGAGGATAGTGTAGATTGTTGGATCCAATGATGGAGTTTGGAGTGAACATCAGATGAACCCAAGTAACAATAGGCAACTCAGTTGGGACTATTTTGAGAGTGCAGCGTTTTGGTGCCAGACTCATCTGCACCTAGTCAAAAAAATTTTTACAAAAGTTTATAAAAAAATTCCAATTTTTTTGCATGGTAGATAATTTATTGTGTGAGGTCCGTCCAATTTTCAGATCATTTGGACATCTGACTAACTCTCAGCAAAAAAGAAAAATCAGGTCAGAACAGTACATGAACATTATACTTTTTTACAAACTCAAAATTTGTGCTTTTTGTCGAGAGTTGCCCAGATGTCCAAATGATTTGAAAACTGGAGCGAACCTCATGGATAAAATTATCTACCATGCAATTTTTTAGGATTCTTTTAAAAAAAATCTAGTATTTGTTCTGATTTTTTTTCTTCAGCGCGGCTGCAGATGAGTCTGGGCTCAGAAAAGGATTTTTGCTATTTTGAATCTTACTCACTCATGTCCCTTGGTTACAATACTATTGATCAAAATTGCACACATTTGTAGGACCACCGCTCACATTGATCCCAATGTTTCGTAGAAAAATAAACCCTTGAAGCCACCTTGGCCCCAATGTTTTGTTAAAAACAAAAACCTTGACTCCAAGCTAGAACAATTCAACTTCTGATCCGACAATATTGGGAAGATAAAATGTACAATTTATTTAATTGATTTTGAGTTTATAAATTATACAAATTGAGGTAAAAAAGGATCCTTTGAGAAAATTTTGAAATGGTAACATTTGAGAAATAGACCCAAACATCACCCACTTGAGAGGTTTCAATGAATTAGTGTGAGTTCCTAAATTGCATTTTTTACTCCAGATTTTAACCCCAACATAAAATAATTATATATATTCTTATAAAAGATAAATCCAAATTACTACGAGTTTGATCAAGGATAGAGCCTTAGTTCTGTTACAGTATAATGAATTGCATGAAAAAAAACATTGCACATTGCCATTTTTACCTATGTTCCAAATTTTATTATATCTTCCTCCATTTAAGTCACAATACCTGACATTTTTTACCTTGATTAGTCGGATATCATAATGTTTGGTCAGTACGTAATAATAGTTTTCTTCCTGGATATATGTTCAGATTGGTTGCATTTAGATAGTATTGTTAGATTTCTGTAAATGTGTTACTATGAAAGTACACTCACTAAGCTTTATTTTCTAACTAGCTAATTGCCGGTGCATTGGAATCAGGCCACACACATTATAGTGGTTCAACATATTAGAACAAGTATTGTTATTACTAAGGATATACTAGTATATTTTGTGATCATTTAATGTGAGACTTCACATATCCTGGCTCCACCCTGACAACAACCTCCCTACATGCCGTCCAAGAAAAAAAATAAAGGTGAGCAGAAACGGAGTAGGAGAAAACATAATTACAGACCACACACAAAAATTCTTCGAACACAGATATAATGTAAGACATTTCTTAGATATTAAAGAGAAATATATAGATATACCACAAATGGTCGACATTTAGGCTTGTTGACACACACAGAAAGACAACCCAGAATGCTAAAATCTTGACATGGTTGAGACTTACAAGAAAAAATGCACACGTCATAGAGTCACGTTAATAAAAAGAAAAAAGACCGTCATACCATCAATGCAGGTACCATGGCAGGTCAAACCGTGAAACCAAGTCAATGTAGGTACGTGCACAAGTGCGATGCACAACACCACAACCATGTACGTGCGCGAAGATCTTATGTGCATCTCACCAGCTTCATCCCTGCCGGTACAACGGTCCATGTCGTCACGCACCCGCTTCTGCCGCCGAACGCGACCACTCCAACAACAAACGCACCAAATATGATACCGCTAGCTCCCCCGACACGGCCGACCGGGCTGACGCTCCCCCATGCCTCTCATGCCCACTGCTTGCCGTCCATCGTGCCACGGCCGGGGCCGGAAGAAAACCCTTTGCCGCCGCGTCAGCCGCAGCAGCAGGCACGGTCCTGACCGCCACGACCGCAGCGCGAGTCGGAGCAGAACGATGGTGGTGACAATGCCAGATCCCTTCTTGGTCTTGTGGGGCTCTAGATTTTACTCGCTCCCTGTTCCATTGTGCGTGTGAGGTGCTGTTGTTGATGCACTCATGCCGCGGAGTTTGTGGTTTAAATAGACGGACGAGGAGAAGTACGTACGACGGAGAGGGTGCAAATGAAGTGAGGGCGAGTACTGTAGTGAATGTTTGGTATCAGGACAAGTGAAGACTATGCATGGTGCCAAATGGCGAGAGCAAATCTATTGCTACTTGCTCGTCTTTCAAGACCGTTCTTCCTTTGTCCTAGCAAATGAATACTGGGTTTCTAAATTCTGGACTTCCACGACTCAAAGCTCGGGGCCAACTCCACCGGGCGACCCCATCCCGTTTGGCTCCGTCTGTTTAGGGTAAAAAGGACAAACGAGGCGGCCCAGCGCGCGACGGTCCGGACCCATCTGGTCCGATTTGTGTCCGGGCCGACCAATTTCGAGCGCAAACATGCGTCGGGTTTGGGTCGCGGCGGACAGCGAACGGACGCGTCGCTCGTCCGCGTCAGGGCCGCGTGGCAGGCGGCCACCTACCTAACACCAGCCAACATCAATGCGCACGCGCAGCCGGCCCCGCCTGTCATCTGCCCAGGCGAACGGTCGCGGTCCTTCTTAAATGGGGAAGCCGTGGACCGGTCGTCGTCCATATTCCCCCACTCCACCCCGCGGCCTCCTCGAAACCCGACAACCCCAAACCCCCAAACCCTAGCCTCGAACTCGCCGGCCGGCCGCCTCGCACCCATGGGGTTATGGAACTACGGCCGCAACAAGAAGCACGACCGCGAGGCTGGCTCCTCGTCGGGACGCCGCCGCGGCTCCGTGAAGAAGGAGGAGCCCGCATCACCACCGCGTCGGGCCCCCGCACCGCCCACGTTCTCCATCGCCCTCACGGCCGCCGGCGAGCGCGACCGGCACTACATTGAGGCGGCCATATGCCGCCGCTATTGGGAGACGAGGACGCCGCTTCCCTGGAGCGACGTCCACCTCCCCAAAGACTGGCATTTGTCCGCCGACCGCCTGCCGATCCCGGTGAGCGGCCGTGCGCGCCGCCAGGAGATCGAGCGCCGCCGCCGCCTCCTCCCGGACGACCTCTATTACGACGTCAGGTACGCCCCCGACTCGCCCATGTGGGACACGTGGTTCCGGGACGAGCACGACACGCGGCGGGCGTCCTTCTTCGCCGGCACGTCGACGGGGTCGCAGTGGCCACGTCCAGAGCGCCGAGCGGCTGCTCCCCAGGTGCGCGGGCGTACGCGGGTGCGCGGCCTCACGCCCACGCGTTGCCTTCGCCATCTCCGTCGCCACCACCACCTCCTCGCATGACAGCGGAGGAGGAGGCCCGTCTCATGGCGCGTGTCATGAAGGACTCCATGCGCACGCACGATAAGCGCCAATGGGAGGGCCTCGAGGAGATGATGGCCCTCTCCGTGGCTGGCGACGTCGCCATCACCGAGCTGGAGATGGTGGCGGCGGAGGAGGTGATGGAGGATGTTGGGGAACGTAGTAATTTCAAAAAAATTCCTACGCACACGCAAGATCATGGTGATGCATAGCAACGAGAGGGAAGAGTGTTGTCCACGTACCCTCGTAGACCGACAGCGGAAGCGTTATCACAACGCGGTTGATGTAGTCGTACGTCTTCACGATCCGACCGATCAAGTACCGAACGTACGGCACCTCCGAGTTCTACACACGTTCAGCTCGATGACGTCCCTCGAACTCCGATCCAGCCGAGTGTTGAGGGAGAGTTTCGTCAGCACGACGGCGTGGTGACGATGATGATGTTCCACCGACGCAGAGCTTCGCCTAAGCTCCGCAACGGTATTCTCGAGGTGTAATATGGTGGAGGGGGGCACCGCACACGGCTAAGAGATCTCAAGGATCAATTGTTGTGTCTCTGGGGTGCCCCCTGCCCCCATATATAAAGGAGCAAGGGAGGAGGAGGCCGGCCCTAGGAGGGGGCGCACCAAGTGTGGAGTCCTACTAGGACTCCCTAGTCCTAGTAGGGTTCCACCTCCCATATGGAATAGGAAAAGAGGAAAGGAAAAAGAGAAGGAAGGAAGGGGGCGCCCCCCCTTCCCTAGTCCAATTCGGACCAGACCAAGGGGAGGGGTGCGGCCACCCTTGAGGCCCTTTTCCTTCTTTCCCATATGGCCCAATAAGGCCCAATACGTATTCCCGTAACTCTCGGGTACTCCGAAAAATACCCGAATCACTCGGAACCTTTCCGAAGTCCGAATATAGTCGTCCAATATATCGATCTTTACGTCTCGACCATTTCGAGACTCCTCGTCATGTCCACGATCTCATCCGGGACTCCGAACTCCTTCGGTACATCAACATACATAAACTCATAATAAAACTGTCATCGTAACTTTAAGCGTGCGGACCCTACGGGTTCGAGAACTATGTAGACATGACCGAGACACGTCTCCAGTCAATAACCAATAGCGGGACCTGGATGCCCATATTGGCTCCCACATATTCTACGAAGATCTTTATCGGTCAGACCGCATAACAACATACGTTGTTCCCTTTGTCATCGGTATGTTACTTGCCCGAGATTCGATCGTCGGTATCTCGATACCTAGTTCAATCTCGTTACCGGCAAGTCTCTTTACTCGTTCGGTAATACATCATCCCGCAACTAACTCATTAGTCACAATGCTTGCAAGGCTTATAGTGATGTGCATTACTGAGTGGGCCCAGAGATACCTCTCCGACAATTGGAGTGACAAATCCTAATCTCGAAATACGCCAACCCAACAAGTACCTTTGGAGACACCTGTAGAGCACCTTTATAATCACCCAATTACGTTGTGACGTTTGGTAGCACACAAAGTGTTCCTCCGGTAAACGGGAGTTGCATAATCTCATAGTCATAGGAACATGTATAAGTCATGAAGAAAGCAATAGCAACATACTAAATGATCGAGTGCTAAGCTAACGGAATGGGTCAAGTCAATCACGTCATTCTCCTAATGAGGTGATCTCGTTAATCAAATGACAACTCATGTCTATGGCTAGGAAACATAACCATCTTTGATTAACGAGCTAGTCAAGTAGAGGCATACTAGTGACACTCTGTTTGTCTATGTATTCACACATGTATTATGTTTCCGGTTAATACAATTCTAGCATGAATAATAAACATTTATCATGATATAAGGAAATAAATAATAACTTTATTATTGCCTCTAGGGCATATTTCCTTGAGTCTCCCACTTGCACTAGAGTCAATAATCTAGTTCACATCACCATGTGATTTAACATGAATAGTTCACATCACCATGTGATTAACACCCATAGTTCACATCGTCATGTGACCATCACCCAAAGGGTTTTACTAGAGTCAGTAATCTAGTTCACATCGCTATGTGATTAACACCCAAAGAGTACTAAGGTGTGATCATGTTTTGCTTGTGAGATAATTTTAGTCAACGGGTCTGTCACATTCAGATCCGTAAGTATTTTGCAAATTTCTATGTCTACAATGCTCTGCATGGAGCTACTCTAGCTAATTGCTCCCACTTTCAATATGTATCTAGACCGAGACTTAGAGTCATCTAGATTTAGTGTCAAAACTTGGATCAACGTAACCCTTTACGACGAACCTTTTGTCACTTCCATAATCGAGAAACATTCCCTTATTCCACTAAGGATAATTTTGACCGTTGTCCAGTGATCTACTCCTAGATCACTATTGTACTCCCTTGCCAAAATTAGTGTAGGGTATACAATAGATCTGGTACACAGCATGGCATACTTTATAGAACCTATGGCCGAGGCATAGGGAATGACTTTCATTCTCTTTCTATCTTCTGCCGTGGTCGGGCTTTGAGTCTTACTCAATTTCACACCTTGTAACACAGGCAAGAACTCTTTCTTTGACTGCTCTATTTTGAACTACTTCAAAATCTTGTTAAGGTATGTACTCATTGAAAAAACTTATCAAGCGTCTTGATCTATCTCTATAGATCTTGATGCTCAATATGTAAGCAGCTTTACCGAGGTCTTTCCTTGAAAAACTCCTTTCAAATACTCCTTTATGCTTTGCAGAATAATTCTACATTATTTCCGATCAACAATATGTCATTCACATATACTTATCAGAAATGCTGTAGTACTCCCACTCACTTTCTTGTAAATACAGGCTTCATCGCAAGTCTGTATAAAACTATATCCTTTGATCAACTTATCAAAGCGT
Source organism: Triticum aestivum (assembly GCF_018294505.1). Classification (NCBI taxonomy): domain Eukaryota; kingdom Viridiplantae; phylum Streptophyta; class Magnoliopsida; order Poales; family Poaceae; genus Triticum; species Triticum aestivum. The sequence goes on from NC_057808.1 coordinate 507,342,796, forward strand.
ATATTCCAACTCTGAGATGCTTGCACCGGTCCATAGATGGATCGCTGGAGCTTGCATATTTTTGTTAGCACTTTTAGGATTGACAAAACCTCCTGGTTGCATCATATACAACTCTTCTTTAATAAATCCATTAAGGAATGCAGTTTTGTTTATCCATTTGCCATATTTCATAAAATGCGGCAATTGCTAACATGATTCAGATAGACTTAAGCATAGATACGAGTGAGAAACTCTCTCATCATAGTCAACACCTTGAACTTGTCGAAAAACCTTTTTGCGACAATTCTAGCTTTGTAGATAGTAACACTACTATCAGCGTCCGTCTTCCTTTTGAAGATCCATTTATTCTTAATTGCTTGCCAATCATCGGGCAAGTCAACCAAAGTCCACACTTTGTTCTCATGCATGGATCTCATCTCAGATTTCATGGCCTCAAGCCATTTTGCGGAATCTGGGCTCACCATCGCTTCTTCATAGTTCGTCATGGTCTAGTAACATAACCTCCAGAACAGGATTACCGTACCACTCTGGTGCGGATCTTACTCTGGTTGACCTACGAGGTTCAGTAATAACTTGATCTGAAGTTCCATGATCATCATCATTAACTTCCTCACTAATTGGTGTAGGTGTCACAGAAACTGGTTTCTGTGATGAACTACTTTCCATTAAGGGAGCAGGTACAGTTACCTCATCAAGTTCTACTTTCCTCCCACTCACTTCTTTCGAGAGAAACTCCTTCTCTAGAAAGGATCCATTCATAGCAACGAATGTCTTGCCTTCGGATTTGTGATAGAAGGTGTACCCAACTGTCTCCTTTGGGTATCCTATGAAGACACATTTCTCCGATTTGGGTTCGAGCTTATCAGGATGAAACCTTTTCACATAAGCATCGCAACCTCAAACTTTTAAGAAACGACAACTTTGGTTTCTTGCTAAACCACAGTTCATAAGGCGTCGTCTTAACGGATTTTGATGGTGCCCTATTTAACGTGAATGCAGCTGTCTCTAATGCATAACCCCAAAACGATAGTGGTAGATCGGTAAGAGACATCATATATCGCACCATATCTAATAAAGTACGGTTAAGATGTTCGGACACACCATTACACCGTGGTGTTCCAGGTGGCGTGAATTTGTGAAACTATTCCACATTGTTTTAACTGAAGGCCAAACTCGTAACTCAAATATTTTACCTCTACGATCATATCGTAGAAACTTTTATTTTCTTGTTACGATGATTCTTCACTTCACTCTGAAATTCTTTGAACTTTTCAAATGTTTCAGACTTTGTGTTTCATCAAGTAGATATACCCATATCTGCTCAAATCATCTGTGAAGGTCAGAAAATAATGATATCCGCCACGAGCCTCAATATTCATTGGACCACATACATATGTATGTATGACTTCCAACAAATCTGTTGCTCTCTCCATAGTTCCGGAGAACGGCGTTTTAGTCATCTTGCCCATGAGGCACGGTTCGCAAGTATCAAGTGATTCATAATCAAGTGATTCCAAAATTCCATCAGTATGGAGTTTCTTCATGCGCTTTACACCAATATGACCTAAACGGCAGTGCCACAAATAAGTTGCACTATCATTATTAACTTTGCATCTTTTGGCTTCAATATTATGAATATGTGTATCACTACGATCGAGATCCAACAAACCATTTTCGTTGGTGTGTATGACCATAGAAGGTTTTTATTCATGTAAACAGAACAACAATTGTTCTCTAACTTAAATGAATAACCGTATTGCAATAAACATGATCAAATCATATTCATGCTCAACGCAAACACCAAATAACACTTATTTAGTTTCAACACTAATCCCGAAAGTACAGGGAGTGTGCGATGATGATCATATCAATCTTGGAACTACTTCCAACACACATCGTCACCTCGCCTTTTACTAGTCTCTGTTTATTCTGCAACTCCCGTTTTCGAGTTACTACTCTTAGCAACTGAACCAGTATCAATTATCGAGGGGTTGCTATAAACATTAGTAAAGTACACATCAATAATATGTATATCAAATATACCTTTGTTCACTTTTACTAGTCTCTATTTATTCTGCAACTCCCGTTTCGAGTTACTACTCTTAGCAACTGAACCAGTATCAATTACCGAGGGGTTGCTATAAACACTAGTAAAGTACACATCAATAATCTATATATCAAATATACCTTTGTTCACTTTGCCATCCTTCTTAACCACCAAATAGTTGGGGTAGTTCCGCCTCTAGTGACCAGTCCCTCTGCAGTAGAAGCACTTAGTCTCAGGCTTAGGACCAGACTTAGGCTTCTTCACTTGAGCAGCAATTTGCTTGCCGTTCTTCTTGAAGTTCCCCTTCTTCCCTTTGCCCTTTTCTTGAAACTAGTGGTCTCGTCAACCATCAACACTTGATGTTTTTCTTGATTTCTACCTTCGTCGATTTCAGCATCACGAAGAGCTCGGGAATTACTTTCGTCATCCCTTGCATACTATAGTTCATCACGAAGTTCTACTAACTTGGTGATGGTGACTAGAGAATTCTGTCAATCACTGTTTTATCTGGAAGATAAACTCCCACTTGATTCAAGCGATTGTAGTACCCAGACAATCTGAGCACATGCTCACTAGTTGAGCGATTCTCCTCCATCTTTTAGCTATAAAACTTGTTGGAGATTTCATATCTCTCAACTCGGGTATTTGCTTGAAATATTAACTTCAACTCCTGGAACATCTCATATGGTCCATGACGTTCAAAACGTCTTTGAAGTCCCGATTCTAAGCCGTTAAGCATGGTGCACTAAACTATCAAGTAGTCATCATATTGAGCTAGCCAAACGTTCATAACGTCTGCATCTGCTCCTGCAATAGGTCTGTCACCTAGCGGTGCATCAAGGACATAATTTTTCTGTGCAGCAATGAGGATAATCCTCAGATCACGGATCCAATCCGCATCTTTGCTACTAACATCTTTCAACAGAATTTTTCTCTAGGAACAAAAAATAAACATAGGGAAGCAACAACGCGAGCTATTGATCTACAACATAATTTGCAAAATACTATCAGGACTAAGTTCATGATAAATTTAAGTTCAATTAATCATATTACTTAAGAACTCCCACTTAGATAGACATCTCTCTAATCATCTAAGTGATCACGTGATCCAAAGCAACTAAACCATGTCCGATTAACACGTGAGATGGAGTAGTTTCAATGGTGAACATCACTATGTTGATCATATCTACTATATGATTCACGCTCGACCTTTCGGTCTCTGTGTTCCGAGGCCATATCTGTATATGCTAGGCTCGTCAAGTTTAACCTGAGTATTCCGCGTGTGCAACTGTTTTGCACCCGTTGTATTTGAACATAGAGCCTATCACACCCGATTAACACATGGTGTCTCAGCACGAAGAACTTTTGCAACGGTGCATACTCAGGGAGAACACTTTTATCTTGAAATTTTAGTGAGAGATCATCTTATAATGCTACCGTCAATCAAAGCAAGATAAGATGCATAAAGGATTAACATCACATGCAATCAATATAAGTGATATGATATGGCCATCATCATCTTGTGCTTGTGATCTCCATCTCCGAAGCACCGTCATGATCACCATCGTCACCGGCTCGACACCTTGATCTCCATCGTAGTATCGTTGTCGTCTCGCCAACTTATTGCTTTTACGACTATCGCTACCGCTTAGTGATAAAGTAAAACTATTACATGGCGATTGCATCTCATACAATAAAGCGACAATCATATGGCTCCTGCCAGTTGCCGATAACTCGGTTACAAAACATGATCATCTCATACAACACATTATATCACATCATGTCTTGACCATATCACATCACAACATGCCCTGCAAAAACAAGTTAGACGTCCTCTACTTTGTTGTTGCATGTTTTACGTGGCTGCTACGGGCTTAGCAAGAACCGTTCTTACCTACGCATCAAAACCACAACGATAGTTTGTCAAGTTGGTGCTGTTTTAACCTTCGCAAGGACCGAGCGTAGCCACACTCGGTTCAACTAAAGTGAGAGAGACAGACACCCGCCAGTCACCTTTAAGCAACGAGTGCTCCGAACGGTGAAACCAGTCTCGCGTAAGCATACGCGTAATGTCGGTCCGGGCCGCTCCATCTCACAATACCGCTGAACCAAAGTATGACATGCTGGTAAGCAGTATGACTTATATCGCCCACAACTCACTTGTGTTCTACTCGTGCATAGCATCAACGCATAAAACCAGGCTCGGATGCCACTGTTGGGGAACGTAGTAATTTCAAAAAAATTCCTATGCACACGCAAGATCATGGTGATGCATAGCAACGAGAGGGGAGAGTGTTGTCCACGTACCCTCGTAGACCGACAGCGGAAGCGTTATCACAACGCGGTTGATGTAGTCTTACGTCTTCACGATCCGACCGATCAAGTACCGAACGTACGGCACCTCCGAGTTCTACACACGTTCAGCTCGATGACGTCCCTCGAACTCCTATCCAGCCGAGTGTTGAGGGAGAGTTTCGTTACCACGACGGCGTGGTGACGATGATGATGTTCCACCGACGCAGGGCTTCGCCTAAGCTCCGCAACGGTATTCTTGAGGTGTAATATGGTGGAGGGGGGCACCGCACATGGCTAAGAGATCTCAAGGATCAATTGTTGTGTCTCTGGGGTGCCCCCTGCCCCCGTATATAAAGGAGCAAGGGAGGAGGAGGCCGGCCCTAGGAGGGGGCGCACCAAGTGTGGAGTCCTACTAGGACTCCCTAGTCCTAGTAGGATTCCACCTCCCATATGGAATAGGAAAAGAGGAAGGGAAAAAGAGAAGGAAGGAAGGGGGCGCCCCCCTTCCCTAGTCCAATTCGGACCAGACCAAGGGGAGGGGTGCGGCCACCCTTGAGGCCCTTTTCCTTCTTTCCCGTATGGCCCAATAAGGCCCAATACGTATTCCCGTAACTCTCCGGTACTCCGAAAAATACCCGAATCACTCGGAACCTTTCCGAAGTCCGAATATAGTCGTCCAATATATCGATCTTTACATCTCGACCATTTCGAGACTCCTCGTCATGTCCCCGATCTCATCCGGGACTCCGAACTCCTTCGGTACATCAACATACATAAACTCATAATAAAACTGTCATCATAACTTTAAGCGTGCGGACCCTATGGGTTCGAGAACTATGTAGACATGACCGAGACACGTCTCCGGTCAATAACCAATAGCAGGACCTGGATGCCCATATTGGCTCCCACATATTCTACGAAGATATTTATCGGTCAGACCGCATAACAACATACGTTGTTCCCTTTGTCATCGGTATGTTACTTGCCCGAGATTCGATCGTCGGTATCTCGATACCTAGTTCAATCTCGTTACCGGCAAGTCTCTTTACTCGTTCGGTAATACATCATCCCGCAACTAACTCATTAGTCACAATGCTTGCAAGGCTTATAGTGATGTGCATTACTGAGTGGGCCCAGAGATACCTCTCCGACAATTGGAGTGACAAATCCTAATCTCGAAATACGCCAACCCAACAAGTACCTTTGGAGACACCTGTAGAGCACCTTTATAATCACCCATTTACGTTGTGACGTTTGGTAGCACACAAAGTGTTCCTCTGGTAAACGGGAGTTGCATAATCTCATAGTCATAGGAACATGTACAAGTCATGAAGAAAGCAATAGCAACATACTAAACGATCGAGTGCTAAGCTAACGGAATGGGTCAAGTCAATCACGTCATTCTCCTAATGAGGTGATCTCGTTAATCAAATGACAACTCATGTCTATGGCTAGGAAACATAACCATCTTTGATTAACGAGCTAGTCAAGTAGAGGCATACTGGTGACACTCTGTTTGTCTATGTATTCACACATGTATTATGTTTCCGGTTAATACAATTCTAGCATGAATAATAAACATTTATCATGATATAAGGAAATAAATAATAACTTTATTATTGCCTCTAGGGCATATTTCCTTCAGAGGAGGCGCCGGTAGCCGCGTTCCACCCGGGCCTGGTGGGCCATCACTGGAGCTGGTCGTGCACGGCTCCGGAGATGGCCGACGCCGTGGGGGGCGTGAACTGGTGCCCCACGCCGCCGCGTTCACCGGAGCGGGACGCGTCGCAAAGGGAGGAGGTGGTGGAGGCACCTGCCGCTGTCCAGCCCGCCCCCGCGTACCACGGACCGCCGGCCCACCTCTAGACGCCGCCGGACTACGTCGACCTCGTCAGCGACGACGACGACACCGACGGCCACTGAAGACGGCGTCGGCCACGGCATCGACGGGCACGGCAGGAGTGCGCGGGCCGGCGTTTTTTGTTTTGTTTTTATTATAATTATGGGAATGTAATGTGAACGTGAAACTGGGTCATTTTGTGGCCATCAACCCTAACTTATGTTTTACGGTTTTTAATTTACGTTTATTTACTTTTTTAGGTATTTTATTCAAGTTTTCCTGTTTTTTAATCACGTTCAACACGGACATGATTTGGGGTGCGACCGTGCGTTGGGCGCACCCACGACCCAACGGACAGAAGCGGACATGGGCGAACCCGTTGCTGCCCCAAAGGGACACGATCCGGCCAAACCGGACGTCCGTTTAGGGTCGTGCGGTGGAGTTGGCCTAAAAAGACCCAGTGCCCAAGCATATGATCTCTCCAGAGTTTCTCTATATAATTGTTGAAATGCACCAACATTCCTTTTCACTGCATCTATAGCTCCACATAGGTTAGTCACTGGCGAGCTTTGGAGGCGGCGTTGGGGGCGACTGGAGTGGGCAGCAAGGCCAGGCGCTCCAAGGCGACTCCGGTGGTGCAGAGGGCTCCAAGCGTTCGGGCCAAGGCCAAGCTGGGTGAACTGTCATCCATGGAGAGCGCCAAGCTTCGACTCGCAGACAAGAACATGGAATCCACAGGTAACCCCTTGCCCTCTTTTCGTATCCTAAATGCTTTCTCTGACGAACACCTTGCGAGTATTTTAGACGATAGCGGAGTGGCGATCAGTGCCCCTCAAAGTGATATTATCCCGCTCGTTCGCGCTCGGGAAGAGGCGCAAGCCGCACTGGCCGCGGCGGCTGCACGCTGCGCTGATAGGAACGCGTTGGCCATCGTACCAGTAAGGGCTGGGGACGAGGGCGTGCCCGTTGAAGAGACACAAGCTAGGGAAGCTGGTGTCCTTCCTTCTTCCAGCCGGGTTCCGGCTAGGAAGAGAGTGGCGAAGGCGGTGACCTCCAAGGGAGTGCGCCTCCGTAATAGAATCATATAGATGCGTTACATGTTCTGGAACATCCGTGGTTGTGGCCACAGCGGCCGTCGTACTCAACTAAAGGAGTACATGGCCAAAGAACGTATCGATGTGGTTGCGCCCCAGGAAACGATTAAAACGGACTTTACTTTCAGAGAACTTCTCGCTTACGATCCCCTTCAGCGTTTTGATTGGCATTGGGTGCCCTCCGTGGGTCATTCTGGTGGTATATTGATGAGTTGTAATCGTGATGTTTGTGATGTTTTGCAATGGGATGTTGGTGTATTCTTTCTGTCCGCTACCATTAAACACCGTGTCTCAGGTCTGTCATGGGTTATCGTTTGCGTATATGGACCAGCTGATCACTCCAGATCGCCTGCTTTCCTGCTTGAACTGACAAATTTGGTAGGGGCCAAACGGGCTAACAACCTGCCCGTGGTTGTTGGCGGGGATTTTAACTTGATCCGCTCGGGGGCGGACAAGAATAATGCTAATATTGACTGGACTAGGGCGTCCTTATTCAATAACGCCATTGCGGCGGCGGCACTGCGCGAAGCGGCGCGGACTGGAGCCATGTACACCTGGACTAACAAACAAACGCAACCGGTCCGTAGCATGTTGGATCGGGTTTTCTTTACGCCCGAATGGGAGGTTCTTTTCCCCCTGTATTCACTCGTTGCAGAGACGCGCATCGGCTCGGACCATGTGCCGTTGATCTTATCCTTAGGGGAGGACTCCATTCGTCGTAGTCTTAGATCCTACTTCGAAACGGCGTGGTTCGAAGCGGAGGGATTTGCCCAAATGGTGGTAGATCGATGGGGGTTGATTTGCGCCCAACTGGGGCCACAACGCGGGCCAGCAGAGTGCTGGAACACGGCAGCAGGCAAGCTTCGTGCCTTCCTTCGAGGGTTGGGAGCTAACCACGGTAGTGAATCCAAGAGGGAACGCGCTAGAATTGTGGAGGAAATCTCTCTGTTAGATGCGGAGGCAGACCGTCGTCCTTTTTCTGAAGGAGAGTGGGCTCATAGGTATGCCTTGGAAAACCAAGTCATTGCGATTCTGCATCCAGAGGAGGAGTATTGCTGACGTAGGGGCGGAGTCAAATGGGTCACGAAAGGAGATGCAAACACCGGCTACTTCCACTCTTATGCAAACGGGAGGAAACGGAAATGCTCCATTCTGCGTCTTCAATCCGACCACGGTCTCCTGCTGACTCAGGAGCAAATAGTGGCCCATATCTATGAGTTTTTCATAGGCCTTTCGGGGACGGCTGACGAAAAACTTCTTACACGACGATTTGTGGGATCAAGCGGAACGGGTTTCTCAGGAGGACAATGACAGGCTTGCGCTGTCTTTCCTGCCTGAAGAGATAGACAAGGCCTTGGCCGACATGAAAACGGACACGGCGCCAGGGCCGGATGGGTGGCCTGTCTAGTTTTTCAAGAAGTTCTGGCCTTGCCTTAAGCATCTGTTTTATGATATTGTTAACGGCTTTGCGTTGGGCACGGTGGACTTGTCTCTCCTTATATAAGGGGCTATTAGCTTAATTCCTAAGGTGAAAGGGCGGACAACATCAAGCTTTTTAGACCGATCACCCTGATTAACGTGTGTGCGAAGGCATATGCCTCGCGCTTGGCACCGATTGCCCAACGTGTCATTAGCTCTTATCAGACAGGATTCCTTAAACACCGTAACATCCTTGAGGGACCGATCGCGTTGCAAGAAATAGTGCACGAGTTAAAACGTACCAAGGCACAGGGCATGCTCCTTAAATTAGATTTCGAGAAAGCGTATGATCGCGTGAACTGGCAGTTCGTGCGAGAGGTCTTCCTCAAAAAGGGTTTTGAGGCGGGATTTGTGCATCGCATCATGCATCTCGTGTGTAGTGGGCACACGGCTGTCACTATCAATGGCACAATGGGTAGTTTTTTCCGCAACAAACGTGGTCTCCGGCAGGGAGACCCAAGCTCGCCTCTGATTTTCAACTTTGTTGCGGATGCCTTGGCGGACATGATTAACAAAGCGCATGTAGCGGGCCACATTAAAGGGCTAGTCCCTCACCTAATCCCTGGTGGGGTTACTCATCTGCAATACGCGGATGATATGATGCTCATGTTTGAGCCCGATGACCATAGTATAGCAACGATCAAGTTACTACTGCTCGCTTTTGAGATCTTGTCGGGGCTTAAGATCAATTTCTTGAAAAGCGAAGTGATCACCATTGGGATGGATGATCATGAAAGCTTCCGGATCGCCAACCTACTTAATTGTAAGCTTGGGAGCTTCCCGATTAAGTACCTTGGCCTTCCGATCTCGACCAAGAAACTTACCATTACGGAATGGGAGCCTCTATATGGCAAAGTCGCCAACCGGGTGAGCCCATGGAGGGGCAGGTTTATGTCCTCGGCTGCGCGGTTGATCCTCACTAACTCCAGCCTATCCTCCCTCCCACTTTTCACAATGGGGATGTTCCTTCTTGCGGATGGGGTACATGCTAGACTAGATACCCCGCGCTCTCGGTTCTTTTGGGAAGGAACCAGGACCAAACACAAATACCACTTAGTGAAATGGGCTGCGGTCTGTAGACCTAAAAAATTCAGTGGCTTGGGTATTACGAACTCTAAGCTCATGAATGTGGCCTTGCTCACTAAGTGGTGGTGGCGCCTTGCCCAAAACGAGTCGGGACTCTGGGCGAACATCCTAAGGGCCAAATATTTCCCGGACGGAAATCTGTTCAAGTCAAAAACTAGCGGCTCGGCCTTTTGGAATGGGATCCAAGCGGTCCGACCGGCTTTCTCTGTTGGGCCGCAGTTCGGTGTCAATGATGGCAAGTCCACACGGTTTTGGCTCGATAGTTGGTGGGGCCAAGAACCGCTTTGGCAATCGCATCCAGGTCTATACCAATTGGCCACAGACACCAACATTATGGTGGCCGATGCTCTTAGAGTCCATCCGCCTGTGATCTCCTTCATTAGGACACTAAAGACGGCGGAGGCCACTAGGTGGGACGCGTGGGTAGCTGACATTGTTGGTCAGAATCGTAGTAGTGGAGCGGACACTATCACGTGGAAACTTACCTCCTCCACGAAATTTACGGTCAAGTCCCTTTATGACAAATTGACCGAGGGCACAACGCTAGACATAGCTAGGGGGTTATGGAAGGCCGGTATCCCTCTCAAAATCAAGATATTCATGTGGCAAATGTTCCGCAACCTCTTACCAACCTCGGATAATGTGGCCAAACGTAACGTGCCGACGGATGGAACGTGCACCACTTGCGGTTTAGGGGAAAACGCAAATCATGTGTTCTTCGGGTGTGCGCTTGCCAAATTCGCGTGGAGTGCAGTTAGGGATGCTTTCAAACAAAAATGGAACCCACAGTCTAGCGATGACCTTCTTACAATCCTGTCGGCCCAAAGAGGGGCCAATGCAAGGATCGTTTGGAGATGCGTTGGGGCGCTGCTTTGGTCACTTTGGTCGGTCCAGAACAAAATTACGATTGAACATAAGTTCCCGGCCCACCCTGCTGATATCATCTTCAAATGTCACATTTTCCTTCAGGTTTGGGCGCCGTTGGGGAAGACGCGTGACACGGATCGCATGAACGAGATCATGGAGCAGATCAAGATGACTATGGTGAAGGCGCGTCAAGGCGGGAAGACAGCCTGAGTCTTTTGCGTTGCTATCTATCTATCTACTTGCTGCTCCGCTTTTGTGATCATGAACTACTTGCTGCTCCGGGCCTGGTGCCTGATGACTTGTTGATGTCTCGGTTTGTAAGATTTAAAACTATGTGTGGATGCTGCCTGGTGGCTTTATTAATTTAAAGTCGGACGCCTCTAGCGTCTACGTTCCAAAAAAACAGAAATTTGGAGTGAACACCAGATGAACCCAAAGTGCAACACTTAAGGGAGCGGCGAAATATAAATGAATGGACCGTGTAACAGAAATTTGGAGTGAACACCAGATGAACCCAAGGGGGAAAAGATAAGGGAGCGGCGAACTCCTAACGGACTGAGAATTACTTAATTTGCAGTCGATGAATCAGCCGCTCGTGTCCTGCTTCACATGCGAATGCCTAATGGGCAGAAATAATCGTTGTTTACACGTGCTTTACGAAACATTCCAATTAATTTTCTACCCCCTGAATTTCACGGGGGTGAGGACCAACCCTCTCCCTGTCTTCCAATCATGTTGATCCACAACGGATAGTCCATTGAATCCGTAAACATCCTCCATGGATGTCTAGCATTACTGTATCAGCAGTGATGATGCCAGCCGGAATAATACATGGGGTCGCTGGTAGTTTTTGGGATAATAATATTTTTAGGTTGTTAGAATGAAATTCATTCATACTGAACTTCAGAAAATCTGGCTTCAAGAAAAAACTAAAGCCAAGCAGAGGTCTAGGGATAGAGATATTAAAGAAGGGGATAGGAAAACTGCATACTTTCATGCAGTGGCTAACCAGAGGAGGAGGAAAACCCTCATTCACTCCATAGATGGTCCTGATGGGCCTGTCCATGACATTAAGGATATGCTTAATGTGGCTGGGGAATTCTATAAGGACTTGTTTAAGAAAGAAAATAGTAGTGGTTTTACACTTAAACCTGATTTCTTCTCAGCAGAAGAGCTAGTCACATCTGCTGAGAATGAGACCCTAGAAGCGCCCTTTACTGAGGAAGAAGTTAAGAAAGCAGTCTTTGACTCATACCCTGATGGTGCCGCTAGACTAGATGGGATCCCTTTTTTTCTTCTATCAGCAATTTTGAAAGGTGGTAAAAGTTGACTTGATAGACATGTTTAATGATTTCCATAAAGGAAAATTAGACATTCATAGACTTAATTTTGCCATGCTTACTCTAATCCCTAAGGAACCTGATGCTACTTCCATGAAAAAGTTTAGGCCTATCAGCCTGATCAACTATAGCTTTAAGATTTTTACCAAGGTTCTTACTAACAGGCTGACTGGGATCCTTCAGAGATTAATAGCTAGTAACCAATCTGCCTTCCTCAAGGGCAGATATATCCTGGAGAGTGTGGTTACTGCTCATGACGTAGTTCACTCAGTCCATTCTGGGAAAAAATAAGGCTTGGTCTTGAAGCTTGATTATGAAAAAGCCTTCGACAAAGTAGACCTTAACTTTCTGCTGGATCTGCTTAAGAAGAGAGGTTTTGGCAGTAGATGGATTAGCTGGATTCGCGGGATAACACATAATGGTTCAGTGGGAGTTAGAATCAACAACACAGAGAGTGACTTCTTTTTAGCTGGGAAAGGGCTTGGGCAAGGAGACCCCATCTCCCACTCCTCTTTAACCTAGTAGTAGATGTCCTCACTAAGATGCTGTCCAAAGCAGCCAATAGAGATTTAATTGCTGGGTTGTGCATTGAGGTGTGCCCTGGAGGGATCATTTGTCTACAATATGCTGATGACACCCTGCTGTTTTTGGACAATGACATTGCTCATGCATCCAACCTTAAGACTATTCTTACTTGCTTTGAACATGTGTCTGGAATGAGGATTAATTACTCTAAGAGTGAACTCATTCCCATCAACATGATAGATTCTGAGTTTTAACCTTTCCTCTCTGTCCAGGACTGTAAAGGGGGGGGGCTTTCCTATCAAGTATCTTGGTATTCCCCTACACCAAGACAAACATAGAAAAGAGGACATCCAACCTCTGATAGATAAGATTATGAAAAGGATTGCTGGCTGGAGAGGTAAGCTCCTCTCATATAGAGGCAGGCTTATCTTGATCCAGGCTTGTCTTGCCAGTATCCCCATTTACCTTCTGTGCTTCTTCAAGTTTCCTAAATGGGCTATTGAAATGATCAATTCCCAAATGGCCAACTATTTATGGAATGACTTTGAAGGTCATAGAAAACTTCATCTAGCCAACTGGAGGATGGTATGTATGAAGAAGGAATTTGGAGGTTTGGGTATCCCAAATCTTCAAGATGTCAATCTCTGCCTGCTAGGTTCCTGGGTAAAGAGATATTATGAGGGTGAAAGTAAGCCTTGCAAGTTGATCATTGAACACAAGTATATGGCTGGTAGAATAATATCTTTGCCCCTAATCTATCACCCAATGCCTCTATATTTTGGAAAGGGATTAAAACCATTATTCAAGCGCTGAAATTTGGTTATAGATGGAAGATTGGGTCAGGAGACAAGGTTAGATTCTGGGAGGATACCTGGTTTGGTACCTCCCCCTTAGCTGTGCAATTCTGGCCTGTCTACTCCATTTGCAATGAACAAACCAAGTCTGTTAGAGAAGTGTGGGATGGTTTTCAGCTGAAACTCACTCTACCATGTGATTTATTTTAGGGGGGTTCAACCAGTTTTCATCCCTTCTGTGTGGAAGCTTAAAGTACCCCCTAAAATCCACATATTTTTGTGGCTTTTAGCTAACAACAAATTGATGACTAGAGATAACGTTAGGAAAAGACAGATCATCAAGCCACTTGAGTGTGTCTTCTGTTCTGAAGTTGAAACGTGCTCCCATTTATTTTTTGAATGTGTAGTAGCTAGACAGATTTGACCATTGATCACAAATCATTTGAGGGTGGGGACTGGGTCTAATTTTGAATCAGTGGCTAAATTTTGGATTGCTAATAAAAAGCATTCTGCCCTCAACACTGTTAATGCTGCTATTCTTTGGTGTGTTTGGAAATATAGGAGCTCTATAATTTTCAATAACACCATGTGGAGATCGATTAAGCAGGTGTTGAGGCTGATCTTAAAGACTATCAAGAACTGGGCGATGCTGTCCTCGACCGAGACTGCGGAAAGACTGGAGGCCTCACAACGCATCTCACAACCTTCCTGAGGCGGCCGCTGATGATCAATGGCTGATTCGGAGGCTCTCTGAAGCCCCGATGGTGGATCCTTGGGTCAAGCTGAAGATCACGGACGACGCACAAGGCTTTGCGTCCCCTTCCAAGAAGCGTGCTGAAGCTGCAACGATGTCAAGTCCAACCTCAACCCTGACGGCCGCCTGGTCTCTGCAAGCCATGGCTGAACCACCGCTGAAGTCGCACAAGGCCTCTCAGGGACCACTCTGCGTCTGAATATGCTGTGGTCGCGGGTGGGATAAAACCCCCTGCCTTCTTAGCTTATGCTGCAACCTTGATGTAATAGTTTTATTTGCTAGCCTTTCGCTGAACTGCTCCCCTTAGTGAGCCGATGTATCCTAAACGACTTTATGGTTTCATTCTATAAAATGGAACCGGGGAGTGGCCTCCCTGTTCTTCTAAAATATTTTTAGGTTGTTTTCCCTGCTCCTTAGAGCATCTACAACCGGCATTTTCAAATCATCCTCAAGCGACCACGGATGCATCCGCTCAGTGACCGGACAAGAGAGAGAAGGAAAAAAAAAGTGATCTAACCGGATCCCTCATATCATCCCTATATTTCCGTGCTGTCCGAGAACCCTTATATTGAGAAAAAATGTAGGGAGAACATGAGGCCTCGCGGATGAGTCCGGGCACGCTCGGTCAGTCCGCCATGTAGGACACGGCGCCACCCCGGACCACCTTTTCTCTTTCTTTATTTTTTTTCGCTCTCTTCATCTTCACCAAACACGTACAAGTGACCGGTCATATGATGAAGAAAATGAGGAGTGTGGTTGCACGGATGGATAAAAAATGGCTCAAAATGGACACGCCAGATCACTGACCGGTCGTGCCCGCGGAAGTTTGGCAGGTCAAATTAGAGGTACGCGGCTTTAGATGCTCTTGCTGTCTTGCACACAACCATCGGATATGCATGGGATGACATCTTTTTTCTATGTATAACATACTTTTTGTCAGTTCGGTTACATGTCGTCCATTTCATGGTAGATTTTGTGGAGATACTATTGAGAAGCAGGTCCAATTTGGATGGGCGCAAGTTCTTATTTATTTATTATTAGCCGACTTGTTTAGTATTGTGCTTGATTTTGTTTGATATTGTTGAATACTCAATAGATTACAAGGGGTGTGGCTAGAACTCACTCGACTGAGACTTAACGATGTCTCAGTTGAGTAGCGCCAACATAGTTTTGTTGCTACGAGTGGCAATGCTGAATTTTGGAAAAAAACGACGACAAATGTTGCGACAATTTTGGAAGCAACAACAACTAACGGTGCAACCTATCTGCAGGGGTGGAGCTACATTGCTGGGCCAGGGTTAATTGACCCAATGACCTTGGCTAGTACAACCCATGAAGAAAAATAACACAATGAAAATAATGGGCCCCAGTGGAAAAAAAAGCAAGGCCCAAATCTCACGTTCAATATGGCCGCATGCAGCCCAAACATCACACAGGCCCACTGGGCACTTCAGATCGATCTCTAGCATGGGCAATCCTATTTGACACGTGGGGCGCTGGTTAGTGATCAAATGCGCACTCTAGCTCCCCGCACCTGCAATTTTGGCCGGCCCAACTAGTATTTTCCGATTTTCGAAAGTTCTTGCACCTTCCATGATCGGCTTCTCTGTTCTTTGTGTATTTTTCATTTTTGTTTCTTTTCTGATTTTTTAATTTTTGTTTTTCATTTTTATATATTTTTGTTTTTACTTTATTTATTTCATCTTCATTTTTCCCCTCTTTTTATTTTTACCTTTCAAACATATTTCCAAATTTTGTGTGATTTTCTTGATATCAGGAACATTCTTATGTAGTTATGAACATCTGTTAAATCCATCAATATTTTGTACAGATTCGTTAATATTTTTCAATTAGCAAACAATTTTAATTAGATTAACAAACTATATTTTTCAAAATTTAATTTTCTTTCTAAACTCGTGAACATTGTTCTGAATCAGTAAACATTTTTAATTGAGAAAAAAATTTGGAACAGTTTTTAATATTTATAAACACAATTGTTCGATATTTTTTTGATAATGCCTGAACATTAATTTGCATTCATGAACACTTTTGGAATCATAAAAAAATTGAGTCGATAATTTTTTTGTATTTCATGATCACTTTTATTTTAAAGAATATTTGTTAATAATTAATGAACATTTTTGAATATGCGAACTTTTGTTCTAAATCATGAATATTTTTTGAATTCATGAACATTTTTTCGAAATCAAGATCATTTTTAAAATTAGTGAACTATTTTTTAATTCCTTTTTCTTGGCATGAGAAAATTCCAAACTATTCAGCCCAAATCATGGTAGTAAAAAAACACCAGATGTAATACAAATTACTAGTAGTTTCGTGGACCACCTAGTGATGGCTACAAGCACTGGTGCAAGCCGAAGGCGCGCCACCGTTATCGCCCCTCCCTCACCGGAGCCGGACAAACCTTGTTATAGTAGTCAGTCGAGAAGTCGTCGTGCTAAGGCCCAGTAGGATCAACGCACCAGAGTAGCAATCATCGCCGGTGAAGAAAGCCGTAGATGGAAAGCATTAATCCTATGAACACCCAAAGCAAGACGAACGAAGATCGGATCCAAACAGATCCACCGAAGACCAGCACCGACCGAATCTCGCGACATCTAATGGAGACACACCTCCACACGTCCTCCGACGATGCTAGACGCATCATCGGGTGGGGGATAGAATATGGGAGACATTATTCCTGCTGAGAGACATCGCCGCCACCACACAACCCCAACCAAAGAGAGTAGACCTAACAAGAACGAGAACGAGAACGGGATCCCTCCCGCCAGCAGGGGGCCAAGATCCTCCACACCTACATGGCCCAAAGGCCATCGGAGATGGGGCGGACCAGCGGCGGTGCCGATAGAAGGAAGAGGAAAGCTAGGGATGTTTTCATACAGTTTTTAATTCCGAGAAAGTTTTAAGAATTCAAGAACATTTTTAAACTCATGAACCTTTTTCGACTTCAAGAACAATTTTTCAAACTCCTGAACATTTTTTGAAATTCATTTGTTTAAAATGCCAACCATTATACCTAGTGACTCACACGTGATATAGGAGCTCCCCTCGAGCGCCTCAAAGAAATATCGATATATCTCCACGAAAAGGATCGCTAGTGCCTCAAAATAATCGATAGATCTCGAAGAAAAAGGATCGCTCGTTCACACATTTACGCCCTCCTGCGCCTCTTCATTCTTTCTTCGCGTTGCCCCAATCTCCTCTGTTCGCCTGCTCGCCGCCGTTTGTCCACTCTCAATCTCCACTTCACTCCTCTCTTCTATAAAAGTGCAAGATTCGTTCTACAGATTCCATCCATAAGTGATACTATTATCGATTTCTTCATATAATTGCTATTCTATTATTTTTCTAAAATTTATATTCTTCTGTTATCTTAGGGTTTGTTAGACATGTTGATTTTTGTTCTTATAATTGCTAGAAGATCTGGGTGGGTAATCTAATCACGTGGATTAGACAATCTACATTAGGCCTCAAGTCATATCCCATCTGGGGGCGTGAATGTTTGCTCAGAATTCACAACGGTGAGTAAATAACTTTCTGAAGACAGAGGATGATTTCTGAGCTTTGTGATCTTCTCAGGCAGTAGCAGCGCTAGAGTCAGACCACGCCCCATGCAGGCTGTATGGCTACAGTGTACTCCCTCCGTCCGCGAATAAGTGTACTTCTAGCTTTTGTCTTAAGTCAAAGTTTTGAAATTTTGACCAACTATATACGAAAGAATAATAACATATATGACACAAAATTGGTATATTATAAAAGTACATTTCAAAATAGACTTAGTGATATTAATTTAGTGTCATAAATGCTAATACTTTTCCCTATAAAGTTGGTCAAAGTTTTAAAATTTTGATCTAAAACAAAAGTTAGAAGTATATTTATTCACGGACGGAGGGAGTAATACAGTGTGCTATAGTGGACAATTTGCTACAGTCAACGAAGAAAATCGTCACCACGCCATAGGCCCTGGCCGCCTGGGGCCTGGATCCGCCTCTGTTCACATTGATTTGCTCGTCACATTGAAGTGGCATGCCTCTGTGTGCTGATTTGTTGAGGTAATAAACCACACATGCCTTGTAACCATGAAGTTATGATTGCTATTGTGGTGAGTGCAGCCAGTTGTACACTTGTCTCGGGAGGTAGCAGCCTTTGAGCAAGTTGTACGATAGAACCACATTAGCATTCGCTCCACGTGGATAAACTTGATCAATACCTGTGTATCACCTCTCTGTATGCGGTCAGGTACACACACTATAAACGAGAATTGGTTTGAGGGAAGACGCCTCTCAAGGGGCGATCGGCTCATATATTTATAACAAGATTACAAGTCTTGGAGACCAAGAAAGAACCTATACGCGTATATGTACATCCGTATGCAAACGGGAATACGCGGTGTTAGCTATACAAAGTCATACTTTAACATCCCCCGCAGTTTGTGCGTCGGTCGAACGCATAAACCGTACCGAAAGTCCTCGAAGAGGTGTGACGGCAAACCCTTCGTCATGATATCAGCAAACTGCTGTGAAGACGGCACATGAAGAACCCGAATCTGACCGAGAGACACCTTCTCACGAACGAAGTGGATGTCGATCTCGATGTGCTTCGTGCGGCGATGCTGGACCGGGTTACAAGCCATGTAAACAGCACTGACGTTATCACAGAAGACAACGGTCGCTGACGGAAGGGGACGATGAAGCTCAAGAAGAAGCTGGCGAAGCCAACAGCACTCGCCCACGGCATGCGCCACCGCTCGGTACTCCGCCTCGGCACTGGAGCGAGACACTGTGGCCTGGCGTTTGGAGGACCAAGACACCAGGTTGTCGCCGAGATAGACACAGTACCCAGATGTGGAGCGGCGTGTGTCGGGGCAGCCGGCCCAATCCGCATCGGAGTAGGCAGTGAGCGAGGTTGCCGGCGTGGAGTGGAGCTGAAGACCTAGGTCGAGGGTGCCACGAACGTAGCGGAGGATCCGCTTGACGAGGTTGAGATGGGGCTCCCGAGGGGCGTGCATGTAGAGGCACGCCTGCTGGACGACATGAGCAATGTCGGGACGGGTAAGCGTCAGGTACTGAAGCGCCCCGGCAAAGCTCCGGTACTCAGTAGCATCGGAGACGAGTGGTCCCTCATCGGCAGAGAGCTTGCAACGTGTGCCGATGGGCGTCACACACGGGTTGCAGTCCATCATACCGGCGCGCTGAAGAAGGTCGATGGCGTACTGGCGCTGCGAGAGAAGCATCCCCGAAGGAGAGCGGGAAACCGAGATCCCGAGGAAGTAGGACAAGTCCCCGAGATCGGTCATGGAGAACTCACGGTGGAGCTGGTCGGTGATGTGTTGGAGAAGCCCGACGCTGGAGGCGGTGAGGATGATGTCGTCAACGTAGAGGAGCAGGTAGGCCATCTCTGTACCGCGCCGAAGCACGAAGAGAGACACGTCACTCTAGGACGCCACGAACCCAAGGCGATGAGCATGATGAGCGAACCGCTGGTACCATGCGCGGGGCGCCTGCTTAAGTCCATAGAGGGACTTGTGAAGCAGGCAGACGTGTTGGGGGCGCGTAGGGTCGATGAAGCCAGGTGGCTGCTCACAATGAACCACCTCATCAAGATCACCATGAAGGAAGGCGTTCTTGACATCCAGCTGATGAACCGGCCAGGCGTGGGAGACGGCAATGCTGAGTACAACGCGGATCGTAGCCGGTTTGACAACAGGACTAAAAGTCTCGTCGTAGTCAATACCAGGCTGCTGAGAGAATCCACGTACGACCCACCTAGCCTTATACCGAGCAAGATCGCCATCAGCGCCAAACTTGTGCTTGAAGATCCACTTGCCGGAAACAACATTAGCGCCAACCGGGCGAGGAACCAGAGACCAAGTGCGGTTCTGAATGATGGCGCCGTACTCCTCGGACATGGCGGCACGCCAAAGAGGGTCCTGAAGAGCGGAGCGATAGGTTTTGGGAATGGGAGAGATGTGGGAGTGTTCGGCCGAGAGATTAAGTTTGTCAATCGGCTGGACGATGCCACGCTTGGCGCGTGTGAGCATGGGGTGGGTGTTGGTGGCGGGAGCGGTGCTGCTACGAGACCGACGAGGAGGTGGAGGGGGTGGCGGCGGTGGTGGTGAAGGAGAAGGGGACCGGCCGGGAGACGCGGGTGGAGTCGGCGCAGGTGAGGCGGGTGCGTCGTGGATGGGTGTGGGCGACGCGGAGGCAGTGCCATGCATAGCGGGCTGGGCCGATGAGGCCGGCGCCATGCTGGTCTGGCCTGCCAAGGGTGTGATGACCGCGGGAGCCGGTGCGTGGCGGCCAGGTCGAGGTCATCCGGAGAAGAATCAGTGCGATTCGTGGCGAAGGGAAAGGTGTGTTCGTCAAAGATGACGTGGCGAGAGATGATGACACGGCGGGTGGATAAGTCGAGGCATCGATAGCCGCGATGCGAGGTGGGGTAGCCGAGGAACACACACGCGGTGGAGCGCGGGGCGAGTTTGTGAGGTGCCGTGGCGGATTGATTTGGGTACCACAAACACCCGAAGACACGAAGGTCGGAGAAGGAGGGTTTTTGTTGGTAGAGAAGGGTATATGGGATACGGAATTGCAAAGCTTGGCTGGGGCGGCGATTTAGTAGGAAGGTGGCGACAGCGAGATCCTCGGCCCAGTAGGGAGGAGGCATGTAAGCTTGGAAGAGGAGGGTGCGAGTTATATCGTTAAGTGTGCGAAGAGCACGCTCAGCCTTGCCGTTTTGAGGAGAAGTGTACGGGCAAGACATACGTAGGTGAAAGCCGTGGCGGGCAAGGAACTCAACAAAGGTGGAGTTAACAAACTCAGTGCCATTGTCGGTTTGGAAGGACACGACTGGGAGATTGAATTGTGTGCGTGCGTATGCTACAAAGTTAACGAGGATATCACATGTGTCGGATTTCCGACGGAGTGGGAAGGTCCACATAAAATGCGAAAAATCATCGACAATAACCAAATAATATTTGAAGCCAGAGTTACTAGCAACAGGTGATGTCCACAAATCACAATGAAGCAATTGGAACGGAACAACACAAACTGTGGATGATCTAGAGAACGGTAGACGCACGTGCTTGCCAAGTTGGCATGCATGACACACTTGAGTGCTTTTATTACATGGAATAGCAAATTCTGAAGATAAATGTGACATAGAGTCACGACCCGGATGTCCTAAGCGACGATGCCAGAGCTCCGATGCGGTGGTGGTGGCGACGAGTCCAAACGGCGAGGTCGTGGTGTTGGTGTTGGCGAAGAACTCGTAGAGTGGACCGGGGCTACTGCAGCGAATAATCTCGCGCCGAGTGTGAAGATCCTTAATAGAAAAACCACACGGGTCATATTCAACGGAAACTGAATTATCAATGGTAAACTGACGAGTAGAAAGAAGATTTTTGATGATATCTGGGACAACTAGAACATTGTTAAGATGGAAAGTGTGGCTAGGTGTGCGGAGAGTAACGTGGCCGGTGGCGGGATGGGAAGTGGATCGCCATTGCCAACGGTGACACGAAGGGAAGGAGGGGGATGGGAGGGAGTGGAGAGTATACCAGGGTCGGAGACCATGCGCGAAGTTGCGCCGGAGTCCATGACCCATGCGCCCGGTGTGGAAGGGCCAGCGGTTGGAGAGCCGGCAGTGGCGTTTAGGGCGGCGACGAGGGCGGAGCAGTCCCATGCCGGGCCGGGAGTGTAGGGCACCGCGGGTGGGGGCGGGTTAGTGCCCCAGGCCTGGCCATGCAGCGGTGCCAGTTGGGTCGTGTAGGCGACCTGACCTGGGGGCACCCAGGTAGATGTTGGAAATATGCCCTAGAGGCAATAATAAATTGGTTATTATTATATTTCCTTGTTCATGATAATCGTTTATTATCCATGCTAAAATTGTATTGATAGGAAACTCAGATACATGTGTGGATACATAGACAACACCATGTCCCTAGTAAGCCTCTAGTTGACTAGCTCGTTGATCAATAGATGGTTACGGTTTCCTGACCATGGACATTGGATGTCGTTGATAACGGGATCACATCATTAGGAGAATGATGTGATGGACAAGACCCAATCCTAAGCCTAGCACAAGATCGTGTAGTTCGTTTGCTAAGAGCTTTTCTAATGTCAAGTATCATTTCCTTAGACCATGAGATTGTGCAACTCCCGGATACCGTAGGAATGCTTTGGGTGTACCAAACGTCACAACGTAACTGGGTGTCTATAAAGGTGCACTACAGGTATCTCCGAAAGTGTCTGTTGGGTTGGCACGAATCGAGACTGGGATTTGTCACTCCGTGTAAACGGAGAGGTATCTCTGGGCCCACTCGGTAGGACATCATCATAATGTGCACAATGTGACCAAGGAGTTGATCACGGGATGATGTGTTACAGAACGAGTAAAGAGACTTGCCGGTAACGAGATTGAACAAGGTATCGGGATACCGACGATCGAATCTCGGGCAAGTAACATACCGATGGACAAAGGGAATTGTATACGGGATTGATTGAATCCTCGACATCGTGGTTCATCCGATGAGATCATCGTGGAACATGTGGGAGCCAATATGGGTATCCAGATCCCGCTATTGGTTATTGACCGGAGAGTCGTCTCGGTCATGTCTGCGTGTCTCCCGAACCCGTAGGGTCTACACACTTAAGGTTCGGTGACTCTAGGGTTATAGAGATATTAGTATGCGGTAACCCGAAAGTTGTTCGGAGTCCCGGATGAGATCCCGGACGTCACGAGGAGTTCCGGAATGGTCCGGAGGTAAAGATTTATATATGGGAAGTCTTATTTTGGTCGCCGAAAAAGTTTCGCACTTTATCGGTATTGTACCGGGAGTGCCGAAAGGGGTCCGGGGGTCCACCAAGGGGGTCCACCCGCCCCGGGGGGCCACATGGGCTGTAGGGGGTGCGCCTTGGCCTATATGGGCCAAGGGCACCAGCCCCAAGAGGCCCATGCGCCAAGAGATAAGAAAAAAAGGAGAGTCCTAAAGGGGGAAGGCACCTCCGAGGTGCCTTGGGGAGGAAGGACTCCTCCCTGGCCGCACCCTTCCTTGGAGGAAGGGCCAAGGCTGCGCCCCCCCCCCTCTCCCTTGGCCCTATATATAGTGGGGGGAAGGGAGGGCAGCAATATCTAAGCCCTGGCGCCTCCCTCTCCCTCCCGTGACACCTCTTCCTCCCCGCTTGCGCTTGGTGAAGCCCTGCCGGGATCCCGCTACTTCCACCACCACGCCGTCGTGCTGCTGGATCTCCATCAACCTCTCCTCCCCCCTTGCTGGATCAAGAAGGAGGAGACGTTGCTGCTCCGTACGTGTGTTGAACGCGGAGGTGCCGTCCGTTCGGGGATAGGATCATCGGTGATTTGGATCACGACGAGTACGACTCCATCAACCCCGTTCTCTTGAACGCTTCCGCTCGCGATCTACAAGGGTATGTAGATGCACTCCTCCCCTCTCGTTGCTAGATGACTCCATAGATTGATCTTGGTGATGCGTAGAATTTTTTTAATTATTGCTACGTTACCCAACAGTAGACTGACGGGGCGGCGGCACTGGAGAGGCAGACCACGGAGCCGGCTCGAGGAGACCAGCGCCCCCGGCAGGAGGAACCGGCGCGGCGTGAGGGCGCCAGGCGGGCTGCATCTGCTGGGTCTGGCCGGTGTACGGATTGAAGCAAATCCACGGGCCAGGTGCCACGGGGGGGGGGGGGGGGGTGAGTGGTGTTGGAGTTGGCTACACCCCCGCCGGCGTTCTTCTTCTTCTTCGACCAGCGGCCGCCGTTGCCGCCCGAGGTGCCGTGGCCGCCCGGGTTGCCGCCGGTGGAGGACCCGGCGGTGTTGCCATAGAGAGCGACTTGAGACGAGAGGGAGCCACCGGGAGCAGCGTTGGCGTGCTGGTTCTCGCGCAGAAGGAGGATGGAGCGCGTCTGCAGGAAGGTGGGAGCCGGAACTTGCATCGTGACGAGGGTCGTGATGTCGGAGAAGAGCGGGTTCAGACCCCGAAGGCAGGTGAGGACCAAGGTCTAGTCGGTCACGGGCTGCCCCACGTCCGCCAGCGCGTCGGAGAGGGCCTTCAGGCGATGGCAGTAGGCGGTGATGGTGAGGTCGCCCTGGACGAGGGCCCGGAACTGTGCCTCGAGGTAGACGGCCCGGGTGAGCTGATTGTCGAGGAAGACGTTCCGGATCAGCGCGTAGGCGTCATACGCGGTCTGATCTTGGGCCATGATGGTGTCCAGGATGTCGTCGCTGATGGAGCCGTAGAGCCACGAGCGGACAACGTAGTCCTGGCGCTGCCACTCGGCGGTGCGAGCGTCCGGCGGCGTGACGGCGGAGATGTGGTCCATGAGCTCGTACTTGCCGAGGAGGACGGTGATGAGCATGCGCCACTTGGCGTAGTTGGACTGCTGCAGGTCGAGGACGACGGGGACGTGCGTCTTGACGCTAGCCACGTGGACGGCCTGAGAGGCTGGCGACGTGAGGGCGGGCGATGCGGCGGCGGCGGTGGAGTTGGTGAGGGCTTCGGAAGTCTGCGCCCCGAGCATGGACGACGAGGATGCGGAGGTGGACATGGTGGCGATCTGGGAGGGGAGGCGGAACCGCGGCGGCGCCTAGGGTTTGGGGCGGCGGCGGATGGGGTTGGAGCGGCGGAAGCTAGGGTTTTAGGAAAGGAGGGCTGATACCATATAAACGAGAATTGGTTTGAGGGAAGACGCCTCTCAAGGGGCGATCGGCTCATATATTTATAACAAGATTACAAGTCTTGGAGACCAAGAAAGAACCTATACGCGTATATGTACATCCGTATGCAAACGGGAATACGCGGTGTTAGCTATACAACGTCATACTTTAACACACACTACTGCATTGTAAGGATTTCAATATTGGGACTTCATACTGCACATGGATGTGCTAATGATAGGCTGTCGAGGTAGTGGAAAGAAAGCTGATGAAAAGGTGCTCTCTAGCTGGGCGATACTCCCTCCGATCCATAGTAAGTGTCATATCTTTGAACAAATGTTGAACTAATTAAGCTTAGTTCAAAACCGTGACACTTATTTTGGATCGGAGGGAGTTTGACGGATTAATCGTCCTACAACCTATCAACAGTTTGAGATTCCAGACTCTGTTCCCCTACTTCTAATTGATTTGTACTCCTATAATGTTGCAACTATATGTCTACGCAAATGATACTACCTTTCACTCTCAGCTAACGATTGAGGTACTAACATACCCTAGTTTCTGTTGGAAATATTAGCACCTTTTTTATTAGACTAATCCCCAAGTAAATAGTAAACATGTCAAATACGGTATGCATCTCATATTGTTCATGCATGTTTTTTAAAGTATTCACATATTTTTGTAAAAAATAGTCCATGTATTTTGAAAAACAATTATTCATATTTTAAAAAATTATGTAAATATAAAGTGTCCATGTACTTTTTTTAAAAGTTGTGTAATTTTTATAGTATTCACATATTTTTAAGGTGTCCACAGAAATTTAAATTAGTCACACTTCTTTTACAAACATTCATGTAATTTTTAGAAGTTCTCATGCATTATCCAAAATGTTAATGTAATTTTAAAAAGTGATCATGATTTTACGAAAAATTCTCATGTAAATTGAGAGAAGTGCTCATGCATTAAAAAAATCTTCCCGTATATATTCTTGTAAACAAAAAGAAATGGAAACCAAAATGAAATGAAAAAGAAACATAAAACACGAAGAAGTTAAGAAAAAGAATGAAACGTAAAACATTAAACGACAAAATAGTGAAATAAAAAATTATAATAAAGCCTAAAGGAAACCATGAAATCGGGGAAGAAAACCACAAAAAAATAGCACTAACCAGGCAAGCCTGTAAACCACACAACATAAAACCTACTTCAAAATAAAAACTAAAGAGGCAAAAAACCAGAGTAAACTGACTCACGAACTGCTTCTGTACTGGGCGGCCCACTACACGCCACTATCGTCGCAAACAAACATTGCTATTCAAGTTGCACAAATTTTTAGTGGACAATGCTCGCCTTGACCCCACACCATCTAGCTAGTTGGATCAGAGCTTAGAGCTTGAGCTGCTCAATGTTGGTTTTGGCAAACAACAGGAAGATAACTTTCTCCACGTGTAGGTAAAAAACATTTGCTCCCTCCGATTTAAAATAAGTCTTGTGTTTTTTGCTAAAATTTGAACTAAAATCACGACACTTGTTTTGGATCAAAGGGGGTAGCATTTTAGATAAAATAAAACCAATAGCATTTGATAATCGACCCGAAACATCATGTATCGAGATATTCCAGCGAATCAAGGTGAGTTCCTAACCTAGAATTCCACTCCTATCCACAACATGGCCAACATCTTTGGCATGAAGCCCCTTTGAACTGTTGGTCGATGATTTTTATATTTATGTCCAATTTTCACTGTAACACAAATGTGGATTTTTATATCTACGCCCCTGTGAAGTAGGCGATCAAATTAAGTGTACTAGTATGAGCCACAAAAAAAGCGTACTGCACAAATTATAATATGACAGTACTATCCTCCAACAATTCTCATACGGTGTAAAACAAATTCTCACTGTACCCATGCCAGAAACTAAAAACAAATTCATAGACCCATAAACAAAACAACAACCACACAAATCTGAATTCTGGACCCGAAAAGCAGCATCCATGAACGGAACGGTGCACTTATTTCCCAACCCGGGCAGATATGATGAAGAGATGACTCCTCTTCGGCGGCCAGCGAGTAGTCAACGGTTGAGGAACTCGGCGATGACCTTGTCCTGCGCGACGGCCTCTTGGCAGCACGGCTCAAGGAGGTGGAACGTGTGCCCCTTTCCCGGCGCCTGCCATATGTCCGCCTGCCCGCTCTAGCCGCTCGCCGTGAGCCGGTCGCAGTAAGCGCGGCCGCGGTCGCGGAGCACGTCGCCCTCGGCAATGCACACGAGCACGCAGCCAGATGCCAGGGCCTCGAGGCCCGGCGCGCTGTCCACCAACGGGTTGATTCGCGGGTCGTCCTCCCCCGTGGTCGTCGGGCACATGATGCGCCATGCGCTCGCTAGGCTCTCCCGCGCCGTCGGGTCCAGGTCGTCGGAGTTCACCTTGTTGCTCCCCAGGAAGTATGGGTGAATCATGAGGAGGCCACGGATCTTGGGGCCCTGGGCCAGCCCCTCCGCGCCCACCCGCATCGCCATGTGGTGCGCGATGTTGGCGCCGGAGCTATCGCCCCCGAGGTAGAGCCGTAGAGGCGGGAGAAGTCGGCGTGGTCGGCAAGCCAAGGCTCGTCATCGTGGGAGTGGGACACGACACAGGTGAGAGCCTCCCATGAGTCGGCATATGCAGTGAACTGGACCTTTTCAAAAGCGTGAATACTGCTGAGATCAATGGTAGTGAACTGGACCTCAGTTCATAAAGTTCACACGCAGAAAGGCAACTTTTATCATGAGGACTTTGATTCAAACTTTGAATAATTAGTTCTTTTAGAAATGAGGATGAACATGAATAATCCGTTTTCTTACTCTGGTCTAGTTTATTGCGTATGCGATTATTCTTATACTATAATTTATCACTTAGACTCACTTTTACTATTTTGCCAGTACTCGCTGTGTGACCGCACACATATCGGCGACATTACCCTGTGTGTAGTTCGAAATTAGTAAGGCATAACCTTGTCTTTCCAGATTGTGAATTTTATTACATAGACAAAAGACACAAGCATATACTACAGTATATCAGAGTTTGAAAGAGCGTAGAGCGCGCGAGCACACCAACTCGAGAACATCACGAGATACACGCGAGTCGTGTCACTTTCACACGAGACGACCAAACGCAAGCACAAGCACAACCCTCACTAGCTACACTCACGCTCCGACAACTCGCGCACGTGTCACTACTTATCGTGCGAGCACCCTCAATCACGGGACACCTCCGTCTGAACCCTGCGCTACATCGTTCCAAGGCTCTAGGTTCCCCAATGTACCTAGGCAAAGGTAACGTGATGCACCATGCCTCAGGACGCCAGACGGTTACGCACAGATATGCATGTCCCAGAACGCCATACCTAGCTTGGCCGCGACGAAGTAATCAAGGTGCCACGGCGCCGGCGGCTCCGGCGCCGTACCTGCCTCCGAGCCCGCCAAACGGGGTGCCACCACCACCGAACACTCAGAAAGAGATACCGTCATCTCCCTCCACGCGAGGGTCTAGTGTAGCAGTCCCCACGCCGCCCCCGACGCCGCCGAGCGGGCCCGTGACGCCGGTGAGGACGCCGGCTCCGTTGATACCGAAGCCCCCGGCATAGCCGCCCCGGACGGCCGGGAGCCCCGGCAGGTCCCCCATGCCTCCCATGCCCACGAATAGCTTCTTCGCGTCCGATGCGCCCACTTCTCCTGTCACCGGCGCCCTTCTCCGTGGTGGCGGCGGCTGGAAGCTAGTGACTACTGAGGCCTCCGCCACGGCGTGCGCCAGCAGTGCGAGGCCGAGCAGGAGCGAGGCTATATGGTGCTACAGGACTTCTAGGCCATGGCGCGCGCTGCACTAGTCTAGCTGGCGAATACACTTCTACTCAGTACTCACTCTCTTCTGTGCTGTGCGGTTGTGATCGTTGATGCTGATGCACTTGCGATCTGGAGCAGCTTGCTGTTTAAATAGGCGGAGGAGTACGACGGAGACACCGGGGCAGCAGGTGTGGGGGGTGTAAATCACACGAGTGCGAGAGCGGCGTGGGATGCAGTGACTGTTTGCTCAGGATCAAGAACATGATGAGTAAAGGCAGATGATTCTGTTCAGACGCACTGGAGCTGACAATGGGGATAACCAGCCATGTATTTGGACTGTCAAACACGTCACCGTGAAAGTCTCCGTCCGCTGGCATAAAAAAATCCCAGGG
Organism: Triticum aestivum; assembly: GCF_018294505.1. Lineage (NCBI taxonomy): Eukaryota > Viridiplantae > Streptophyta > Magnoliopsida > Poales > Poaceae > Triticum > Triticum aestivum. Next base: position 507,371,820 of record NC_057808.1, read on the forward strand.
TTTTGTTCTTTTGCCCGTAAAGTTTGGTTCGGTTCTGTTATGGCCTACAGGTTGATCGCTCGTTTGATATCCTTTTTTCCAAGTTTTGTGCTCCAACTATTTCAGTAATCTAGCCTTGAATCGCAAACATACGCACAAACCAAGTAAGCACTAAATCTAGAAATACAAAGGTGAAATGATCATACATATTCTATTAAACAACATAATAAATATTATTTAAAGTTTGCCAATAATTATAATAAGAAAACAAAGTAGAAACAACACAATAACTATTATTTTGTGGAAATTAGTGCTTCTTACTTTGTGGCAGATGTGGTTGAATGGCCAACCCCACCTTATATGTGGGACGTTCTCACTTAATGAATAGACAAATATTCTGATCGATGGATGTATCTCTCGAAGTAACACACATTTGGATGAGTAATTTGAAAACACGCATAAATATTATGGTGTTTATTGCTTAGGGCACTTAATTTATACTAGTTGTCAGGTGATGAAAATAGAATAATCGTTGGAAGTTTTTTGCTTATCCTAGTCTTACTCATCGTGTAATCTTGCTCTCATTTATGTTTCTCTTCATCTGCGTGCACCCTATAGATGATATATATAACACACACAAAATCAGAGCTTGCCAAAATATCAAAAAAGAAAAAGGCAAAAAAATGGAAACTCTTTCAGATTTTGATGTATCAAAAATCACTTAATTTAAACGAGAGACATAGCATAGAACGTACACTAGTACATTTTTATTAATTATCTCACAAGATGTTGCCCGCTCATATCATGGGCGACTCTTCTAGTTTGTAGGAACGTGTTATCGAATTTAAACAATATTCACATTTTTTTAATCTCCACAAATACAAAATAGATGGATTAAAATATATATTTTCAAATTTCATGTAACATTCATGCTATTTTTCATTTTTTTAAATGTTTTTGGATTATAAAAGACTGTTCACGATCCATTTTTATAGCCAGCCTACAACATGCATATTCCACGTATAATTATAAAAGTCTAACCAAACAATGTGTGTCCATGAATAATGATGACCACCAACCATCCACGAAATAAATGCATTTGGAGCTAAGGACGTGGTAGATACGATGGTCACGTGAATAGGTTGAACCATCGAGGTCTCCGGATTCTTAGACCTAGTTAGCTTGATACTATGTCGAACAACCATCGATCGCCGGCCACTATTAAATTTGCGGTGAGCCACACAGGATTAGGAGGTATCGGTAACATATGTGCTACACAATCTTGTATGGTCGGTACACAAAACACACAAGCAGGTGTGGATGCGAGTGCGGCGATAGAGCTCACGGGCTCGCCTGCTCATGCTACGTGTTCCAATGGGGCAACGATTAGTTGGTACAGGTATTGAATGCGATGGTAAATAGGAGGAAAAGCTACCTAGCGTCCAGCACTGTAGTGACTTCGCCATCCGATATGACGACGCCGGTGCATAACGGCTCGCGACCGTGAGGTTTGCGGCACACTTTCTCGAAACAGAAAAGGTTAGGAGCGCACTTTGTAAAGAAAAACTAGTGGAGCGAACACTCTAGTATTATTATTTTTCTTTTCTTTTCCGGTTTTATTTACATTTTAATTTCTTTTTTCTTTTGGGTAAATACACATGCTAAAAAAAATAAAACATTCACACACATCAAAGAAATGTTCGTGGATATACAAAACTTTCATGTGTACGTCAAAAATATTTTTATGCGTGTGTTAAAAATATCCATCGTGTTAAAAAAATCAACTCATATCTTTAAAAGAATTCATGATATATATTGTAAACTTGTTTGTCATGCAGTAAAAATTATTCATAGTGTAATTCATACATGTTCATCGTGTAGTCTCTAAATATTCATCGTGCGTTAACATGTTTTATAGTTACATCAACATTAGGAATCATGGTTTTTCCAAAATTGTTCACAATGTAATTCAAAACCATTTAGCGTATATTTGAAAGTGTTCATCGTGTATAAAAAATATTCAAATGTAATTAAAAAATATTCACCTTCTATTAGAAAATGTGCATGGCATATCTTTTAATACATCATTACTAAAAAATCACTCTGCGTTTCTACAAAGAATCGTGTATTATATTGTCCTTGTGTATGTATCATCAAATGCATGTATTTTTCCAAGAAAAAACAGAAAAAAGAAAAAAATATTCATCATGTGTTCAAAACTAATAATCTTGGTCTATCTAAAAAAATCAATGTATATCTTACAAAATGTTCAATGTATTTAGGAGATGTTCACCGTTTATTTAAAAATTGTCAGTGTGTATCTTAGAACACATCAGCACATTTAAAAATTATTCACCATATATTTAGAAAAATATCTTATGTGTCTTTGAAAAATGTTCAACATATGTTTAATAAATACTCATAGTATATTTGAAAAATATTCAACGTGCGTTTGACAAATGTTCACCGGTTCCATGAGCAGGCAAGCTCGTCTGCTCCTATGTATTTTCGTGCAAACAATATGATAAAAAGGCCGCCCCATGCATTTCTTTATCCAACAATACATGCGATTGTTGTTCGACCGGGAGGCGAGAGAGAACCACAGAAAGAGGTGAACAAAAGTAGTAAGTTTCTCAAACATGTATTGTTTTGAAGTGCATGTTCAAACCTACCGTCACAGGTTGTACCATACTTTGGTGGATTCAAATGTACTCAGGCCCCGGTGCCAAAAAGAACACAGGATTGGAATTGCACGCTAGCAATGTCTACACCCGAGCTTTGTTGGAGAAATCGTGTGGCAGGGATATGCAAGCGTGGGGATGGCTGCCTAAAACAAATGACTGGTTAATGTGGGGTCCCTTACCGCCGCATGCAAACACCGGCTTGTGCATCCCATTTTGGCTGGAAAGCGGCCCGTTGGCACAGGTGGGTACAGGACCTGCAATGTCGTGTTTCAAGAAACGTCGTTTGCTAGCACGTGAGGCCAACAGTAACCTACACGGTCGAAATAAGTATACAATCCAGACGGTGGCCCATATCCCGACGCGAACAAGTGCCCACTGATTCCAGTTTTTTGTTTTTTCAAGAATTCGATATTTCATAATTAACACTGAAATTATTTGGTCTTATCGGTTGTTCTCTATTCGGTCTTCGGTTTCTATAGGATGGTCTTCGGTCCCGACCAAATAGACCAAATGTCATACTACAACTAAAATTCATGTACATTATAGTACATATGTATGCAAACAAAATTGAGATAATGGGCATGTGTAACAGGTATATGCAACCAAAATTTCAGAGTTGAAACAACGTGTGTGTAGTAGGTGTATTCAACCGAATTGTGTCATAAACATCAAGAGATAACCACGGATTGTGCTAATTGTCCCATATACTTTCAGAGAATTTTGGTAATTCAATCTATCTGGTTTATGTGGTCATCCAGATAAGAAGCCCGATCCGGCCAAATTTAAATTGGTCTTTCCGTTTTGATGGCCGATTTTAGTTGGGTCTTTTATAGTTGAACCTTTATGGGTTTGGACTCAGTCTTTCTGGATTCGATCTTCGGTCTTCAATTTTTATGTCCGGGCTTAGGTCCAATAGAAAAACCATTAATAGAGGGCTGATAAAGTGATTAGGTGAGGATGAACGCTTCTATGAATTTTCGCATGGCTAAAGCTTTTGGAATCATATTAGCTTTGGCCTAAAAATACAGGGGTTCCTTCTTTCGAATGTTTAAATTGTTCTTGCTTTAACTGTAAAAAAAAGTTATTGCTTGATGCAAGGAAAAATTGCAAATATCAAATCTGCAGCTTTTTTGAGTAATATACAAAAACTGTTCTTGGTTGATAGAAGGAAAACTGCAAGTATCAAATCTGCAGCTTTTTTATAGTATACTAGTATATTCTAATCATGTAGTGGAATCTTTTTGTAGTATGAGTATATAATCTAATCACACCCCGCAAAAAGAAATACGAGTATAATGTAATCACGTAGTGACCCCACCTAGGGTGCTGGCGTACATACATACATCAATGTTACGTGCCGTTTTATGTTCGAAGTCGCGTGCCGTTTTGACCCTGACGTCGTCGTTCCCTTAAGAGTGCTGCTACACACACGACGGTGCTTAGCCGATTTACAGACGATCATATTGATCCATCCATACATGCATGTGATAAGATGAAGCACATCCGCTGGATGGAGCATCGTCCATCGATCGTCCAGTGAATTTCGGCTGCACAGTACTTCCGTTCCCTTAACGGCCGTCCAGCATGCACGTGGGACCAGCCATGTGCTATACGGATGAATTAACTGCTTCATGGCATAAGTCGAGGAGAACGTGTGCTTGGCGATTCCGTGAGCAGGCGCGCTCGTGCACTGTGGATATTCGGTGTGGATGCAGTATAGAAACATTTGTACACAATTTAACTGGAGTCCCGACGAAGAGTGTATATTTCGGAGAAGTGAAGGTAGGGGCGCCCTAGATGGAGAATCAGTCACTGCATGCTAGTGTTGTCAAGACCGAGCTTTTCAGTGTAAAGGGTGTGCGTGTATGTGGCATAGGGTGAGTGTACGTGTGTATATTGTGTTAAAAAAGACCATACTAAAAAAGGCTCGGAGCACAAACCTTGATTGATATGAAATTAATACTTTTCACGTAAAAAAAGAGATAAAACATTTTCCATAGATGCCCAAACATAACAGCCACACGACTATATGCCACTGAATTGCAGATAATGTTTTTATTGAAAAGGAGGAAGTACCGCTGACTTTTACATCTGGATGATGCATGCAACCATTTTATTAATTATTCACAAAGACAATATAAGATGATACATCAATAAGCCTGAAGCCACCATCTTGGCAACGCCTATTGCTACTCCTATCCCCTTGATACCAAACAGATATCACACGAAATCCTAATATCTGAAGCTGGATGCCCCATCCAAGCAACTACCTGGACTGGGTCACACACCGGTCCGGTACACTCCCAGTGAGCACCGCATGCTGCAAGGGCCGTCACCTCCATCTTCCACCGATCCATCCTCAGAGCAAAACTGATGCACCGACCTTGCCAGGCCTCTCTGCCATCGAGACCACCACGACGCCAGACAGCGCCGCCCTCCTGCACGAGTCCGTCAACCCGCATCGGACGTCGAGCCTCCACTGTGCTATGCCGATGAGATCCGTTGTCATCGATGTGGAAGATGAAACCCCACTCCGCCTCTGGGCCCTTCCAAACAGCACCTGCTCCAAAACGATGCCCTTAAGAGGGAAAACGGCACCATAGTTTTCGTCATCATACGACCTGGGAGACCAGGTCTAAGGTTTCCCTCGAAACAGATTCCTGTTGGAGGAAGAGGGGCACGCCAACTGCTATTGCCCATGAACACAAGCTGTGCCCAGCACAACTTAGCTCTCACGACGGCGCCTTCAAGAAGGACACGAAGCCATGAGCGCTGTCGCCGCCCTAGGGTTTTCACCCGAGAGACCGTGGGGTGGGAAAGGTGGGGCGGACCCGAACGACGTCTCCAGGAAGATAAACGGCACCCTCGAGCGTCGCGGCCGGCAGGAGCCGACTAGGGAATTATCCCAATCTGAATCCCCACCGCTCACTCCGCCCCAACCGGTGACTGGCAAGCATTGCACCCATGCCCGTTACGACGGAGTGCACGAAGTAAGGATTTGAGGGAGAAGCAACTCGACGTTGTTGACCGTCGGGGCAAGAAGCCGCGGCACCAACCCGTCGGTGGATCGTCGGCCACCCGACCCGATCCCCGGCAGCCCGCCCGCCCCGCCGCACCATCGGACAGGGAGGCCATCCTAGGAGCCGCCGCCCCGGATGCAAGGCCCTCCGCCCTTGATCGGGAGGAGCAGCACCAACACTATCACCACAACAACCGTTAGGACGCCGCCCGGCCGCCACAGAGCCGGACTCCAGATCTAGGCCGCCATGAACCAGATGGGCACCGCCGCAGTCCAGATCGGGGTCACACCCTCGAGCCAGGGCACCCCGCGTCATCCAATGACCCGCGAGAGGGAGGAGTGCCTCTGCCGCCGCCGTCGCAGGCACAGGCTATGCCCGGCGCCGACCACCGGCGGCGGCGGAGGAGAGGGAGGGGAAGGAGCGGTGACCCGGCAGCTAGAGTTGGAGCCCCTCAGTCGCCCGCGCGGGGGGCGACGGAGGATCAACTAGCGAGCCGTAATTGCAGATAATGTAAATTGTTTGATAACTTAAAGCTAACACCGAGAATATGCCATGATCAAGGATTAACAGCCCCACGAGCCAAGCGCAGCGCTGCGAGGTAAGGAGTAGGTGGTGAAGTGGGGTAGCGGCGCACGTATGCACTCTTCCTCCCCAATAACCCCGGCATGCCGCCCCCGTTGGAGGCCGTGTCGGTGCAAGGAAGCCCCATCAACGAGTCTCATAAGAAGACGGGATTTGGGAAGAAGATCTCTGGAGAGAGAGGATATACTCCCTCTGTTTCAAAATAAATGACTTAAACTTGTACTAACTTTGTATTAAAGTTAGTACAAAGTTGAGTCACTTATTTTGGGACGGAGGGAGTATATGACAAGTGAACGCTGATGTGGCAATCCTAACTTAGGCAAAGTCAGCAATCCTGACCTCCCAATGTCACGCCATCAAATCCAGTCATAAAACGCCTGAAATATTTATTAGACTGGGATTAGTGAGGACAAGGTACAAACTTCACGGAATGAGATGTGGGGGTTCATTTTCGACGAGTTGTACAATCTCAAAGTTTAAATTGGGATTCACCCATGTTTTGTCGTCACGGTAGCAAGTACTAGACCAGGATTAGTTTACTTGCCTCTGTAATATTTCGTACGAGGTCTTTATGACAAGCGGGCAGGCAAGGGGAAGCAGCGTTTTCTCTCTTGCTCTCGTGTGCATCTCCACCCCATGGCCGGCCATGGGCAAACAGTAAAATCGCTAAAAGAAAATAAAAAAACTAATGTTTTCTGTGATGTGAGATGCTTATGTGTGTGATGTCCTTTCCAAATTTCGTCGAGTTTAGATATATCAGTAGCTCTCAGAAGAAAAGAAAAAATTTGGGCATGTAAGAAACTTTTGAAAACAACACGAAGATGCAATACTATCTTGATGGTGTTTTACTGAACGCAAAGTTGAAAAGGGATCCTCGTTCATCTGGCAGAGCATCATGGCGGGCGTGGATTGGCTGAAACATGGCTATATTTGGAGTGTTGGGAATTGTTGGAATATTAATATTTTGGATGATGCTTGGATCCCAAGTTGTGCTGAAAGAAAAGTCATCACTCGAAAGGGAACCATCTGATATCTCGAGTTGCTGATTTTATTGACACTGTATCTAATACCTGGGATGATGATTTGGTTAGACAAACATTATGTCACATTGATTCACAACGCGTCCTTGCCATCCCTCTTCCCCAACTTGATATGCCGGATTTTGTTGCATGGAGTTATAGAAAAATTGTTATGTTTACAGTTCAGTCAGCATATTTTGCGGAGTGGAATCTTCAACATGGGGGGAAGCTTCGATATACTAATGGAGTGGGAAGAACTATGACCAATCCAATTTGGCAGAAGATATGGAAGCTCGCGTGACCAACAAAGGTGAAAATCTTCATTTGGCGTACATTGCATGCATGGCGCACTTCCATGTTGTGTTATGCTTGCAAACAGAGAAATCAAAGTCTCGCCTATGTCCTGCTTGCTCTTTGGATCTAGAAGACACAAAACATGTGGTATTTCTATGTCATAAAGCAAAAGGGGTTTGGAAGAAATTATGATGAGAGCATGTGAAGTTGATTGTGTGGGTTACGCGGTCCTAGAGTTTTTATTTCTCATGCCCCATCAGGATTTATCCTTTGTGGAGATTCAAAATGCTCATGAGTTGATCGCCATTACTACCTGGTATCTGTGGTGGAAAAACGTAAACTGGTTCATGAGGAAGTAACCCAAAGTACATCTTAGATTTCTATGGGGATTCGGGCCCTTACAACAAACTTTGTCATTGCTTCCTCTACAAGAGCGATAAAAACAATGGGGGCTGGAGTCGTAGAACTCAATGTTGAAGCATCTTTTGATCAATATGATCAACTTAGGGGCACAGTCAGGGAGGTCCTCAGAGGATGATAAAGGCAAATTTATTGCATGGGGAATGGGAAGATAGATTGGTGCGCGAATGTTCGACAGCTGAAGCTTGCCCTCAGATTCAGGTTGTCTATTGCTCAAAGGGCAGGGTGTAATCGTCTTGTCATCAACTCAGATAACCTAGACGTCATCGACACCATGAAGAGTGGAGGATGTTCTACGGGAACGGCGGCAACGTTTTCTACGACCGTTATCATTCTGCGTGTGATTTTCTATTTCTAAGTTTGAACATTGTAATAGACAAGTAAATAAGGCAGCACATGAACTGGCTAGGTGAGCTAGATTTTCTTGGAGTTTTGATTGGCTTGAGAAACCTTCGAATGAAACTCTAACCCTACTAGACGATGTATCTATTATTTTGATTGAATAAAGTTTGGGGTTTTTTCTTTCAAAGAAGAAAATACTTGCCAAAAATGCTACGCCTACTAAAATCTAAGGGAAATGATTTCCCTTAGGCTGTGTTCGGTTGAAAGGGATTTGAAGGGGGTTTGGCACGGATTGAGGAGGATTTGATCCCCTACAAGTCAACCCCCCCCCAAATCCCCTCCAATCCTCTTGTGGAGGGGTGTAACCGAACAAGGCCTTAGCCGGTTGATCATCTCGTTGCATCCGCCACCTTCTATCCTTAGCACGTGTCCCGCAGGGTCCACACGCACCGTTCTTCACTTCCTTATCCTAGCAGCAAGCCACAACCGTACGTTTCATCCTGTCGTCTTCTACTTCTTCCCATCTCGCCTTCATCCTCCCTTTACTCCACACCGGGTAGACCACGGCATCGTGGCAGGTTCCATTGAGCAGCTCTGCAACTTCCTGCGGGCACGCCGCGATGATGCGCTCCTGCCCCGGCCACTGTTCGGCCTCCTTATGAGCCAAACGGGAGGAGCCGTGCGGCTCAGCGTCATCCCTGCCTCCTCTGACCAGAGGTAGGAGAAGGTGAATAACAGTGGTGCCATTACAGTGACACTACGATACGCAACACCCATCCTTCCTTCCTGAACCAGACCGAGCTCCTGCTCGAGGCATGTCCGCCGCCGTCCCTTGCTTTCAACTGTCATGGTCGCTTCTTCCCGCTTTTTGTCCATTATGCTGAGCACTGCAATGCGGTGAGTTTCTGCAACAAGGCATCTGTTGCAAAAAAAAATCTGCAACAAGGTCTGTGTTGCAAAAAAATCTTAAATACTTTCTGTAACATGTCCTTTGTTGCAAAAATATTCTGCAACATGCCCTCTGTTGCAAACATTTCTGCAACAAGTTCTATGTTGAAAAAAGACACGACAACTCGGATAAAAAACTGCAACAAGAGTTGTGTTGCAGTAATGAAGGTGCCCGTCGACCACTCGATGCGCCAGATCGGACGGCTTGCGACCCGACCGATCTTTCAAAAAGATCCGCCGACAGACATGTAGCGCGCCCCAAAATCTAAGGCCTACCGATGGAAGTTTCCTACCCCCTATCACTACAAGAAATATGTCAACTAGTGACCTTCTGTCAGTGACCCTGGAAGAATTGGTCATAGATCTACGACCATTTGAGACCAATTGGTCAAAAGCTGCTCGGGGGGCTCCAAACCCTCAACTATATCGTCCATTTTGGCCATAAAGGTCGTAATTTCCTTACACGAAATGATCATAAAGCAGACATCACTGATTCACTGCCTTATTTCTAGCTGATCACGACCAATATAGATGGTCATAACCTTGTAAGTTGTGGTGGATTGCTATGACTAGGCGCCACCTCATCAGTTTTGCCTATGTGTCAATTTTTGCCCTAGGGTATGAAGCAACCTATATTTTTGTGAGTCCCAAAATTTCGAAAAAATTCTCATAAATTCTTTGGATCATATCTTTGTCAAATATGTCAAAACCTTCCTCGTCTAGTTAAAATATAATTCAACAATATTCATTTTCCTATTCTGTTCAGAACAGCACTTTGTGAAGGAAGTGCTATTTTTATATTCTTGATTGCCCTCAACATTTTTGGGCATTCTTTCCTATCCAAATCATTGCCTCATGAAAAAGTTCAGCTCCATTTTCCTAGTAAATGTTCCTCGGTAAATTTCCAAAGTTTTTGTTTAGCTAGAAGCTTTGTGAAGGAAGTACTAGCTATGCACATCCAAATGGCATGAAATTTATACAGTGCCTTCATATGCCCAAATTATCACCCTCCTCCAAATTACACCTCAATCAAATCATCTATGTGAGCCCAGCTTCAATTTTTATTTTCTGTGCAGATTGGCACATTGCAAAGCAAGTGCTATCTATACCACTTCCTATTGCCCTCAAACTTTTTGGTCAATCTTCCATACCCAAATCATTTTCACATGACAATATTCAGCTCTATTTTCCTAGTAAATCTTCCTCGGCAAATTTCCAAAGTTTCTATTCACCTAGAAGCTTTGTGAAGGAAGTACAAGATAGGAATATCGTAATGAGTTGAATTTTTTCCACATATTCTATATGCCAAAGTAATAGCTCTATCTAACAATACATGTGAGCTCACCATCGAATCTTTGTTTCTGGTAATATTTTCAGTTTGTGAAGCAACTACATTTTATATTGCTTTATAATTGCTAAAAATTTACCAATACATTACCCTGACTATAGAAACCCCCTACACCAAATTTCAGCATAATTGTCGGAGTAATTGGCCACGGATACCCCGAAGACGGCGAGACAATAATTCAATACATCGGGGCTAGCAAAGCCCCTCAATCCGACTGCCCGGCTGCTCCTGCCGGCTCCCCGTCCGACTGCTCTGCCCGGCCGACCAGCCGGCTGCCGACTGCAGCCCGACCCGACACCGACAAGACCCCGACGAGACGGCCATACCGCGGACGAGACAGCTGTACCACGACGCCATCATGTATAGTGTCACTTGCCCCTGGGCACTATTTGTGAAGTGACCCAGGGAACAAGTGTGACACCCCACCATGCCTTGCCCATGCCATTACCTAGCTTACATCCTAAGCTACTTCACACTATATATAGCTAGCTCTATCCATCCATCAGGGGATGGACTCAAGCCACATTCACTTGGCCACAAGTCCACTCACGGCCACAAGCCATGGCCATACATGGCCACTAGAGCCGGCCATACACATGCATATACCAGATCAGATGCACTTGGCACTGATCTCAGATACAGCTCCAGGAGCACTCTATACCAGATATACCACAGATATTCAGACATGCAGGAGTAGGGGTATTATCTCTTCGGAGAGCCCCGAACCTGGGTAAACTAGCGCGTGCTTCTCGCATACCCGCTCCCGGGCCTATCAGCAGCAGTCTTACCCTCACACTAAGCCCTTGTGGCATCTGTCGACTCGCAAGCCCCCGTGAGAATACCACGACAGTTGGCGTCCACCGTGGTGTGGTACTACTACTATGCTACAACGCTGCTGCTGGTTTCGCAGTCCGGGCGGGACCATCTTCGCCATCACCATCGCGGCGTCGCGCTGTCTCTCCGGTAGCGCTCGGGGGCTTGACTTCGACCCGCCCCCGGAGCGGCCGCGCGGGACGGCGCGTCCTCGTCGTTGGCCTCGCCGCCTTCGTCATCACCACCGTTGCGACGCCAGACGTCCGTCCGCGCGTGCGCCGCCTATGGTGCCTCGCTTTGGTCGGCCGCATCCATCCACGCACCGCTCGCGTATGCTCCCCTCCGCGTTGCGCCTTGCTTCGGCTGAAACGCATGTTCACTCCTCCACATACCATCTTTGCGAGCTAGCTAGATGCAAGTCATATAGTGGTCAGACCATAGCCATACACTATCCATTCGCTAGCCAGATGCAAGTCGGATATTGCCCGTGTAGTGGTCAGGTAGTAGCCATGCATCAGTCAGACAGTGGCCAGACAATGGTCTGGCTCGGCCCGACGCCCAGCCCCGTGCTGCTGCCGCAGGCAGCGCTCCACCGCTCGCGGCCGTCATCGCGCTCCCCGCGCTGGTGCTGCTCCTCACAGTCGCGCTCGTGCCTGTGCCGGACCGCGTCCCAGCAGCAGCTGCCGCCGCCGCACCTGCCTGCTGCTTCGCCCGTCTCCGTACCAGCGCCGGCCCTGGTCCTCCGCCTCCCGCGCTGCTCTGCCGGGCTCCGGAGCCGCTGGCCGGCTGCTCCCCTCCGCCTCGCCCGTGCGCCCGCTGGGCCTGGGCCGGCTGTGGCTCCAACCCTCGCCTCTGCTCCGCGCATGCATGCGCGACCGACTCCTCCAGTGCCGCCCGTAGCTCCGGCTCCCCCGAGGGCCTCCTCCACCCGGCTCCGCCTTCTCGTCATGCATCCAGGAACGTCCTGCTCCGCTTGCTCCTCCTGCACGTGCGTCCGGCGCGCGGCGCGAGCCATGTGTTACTCCGTCGCGACCGCGCCAACTCGCCAGCCGGATGCTCGGCCTCCACGTGCTCGCACCAGCTGTTGCTGCGTCCGCCATGCCGGCTCCGGCTTGCCGTCCCGGGCTGGCTGCTCCTCCGCCTGTCGCCGGCTCCCCCGCGCCCGTGGCCTCCCGCGCCGCTCCGCTGCACCACCTCGCGCCGGCTCTGCCTCGCCCGGCCGGCTCTGCCCCGCCACCCGGCCGGTCCGCCCGCCTGCCGGCTTCCGCTACTCGGCTCCCGTGGCCGTCTGCTGCGAACAAAAAGAAAACAGAAGAGTCAACGGATGCGGCTGCGAAAGAAAGAGAAAAGAAAGTGGCCGACTGGTGGCGTCCGGCTCCTCACACGCAGTCAGGAAAAAAAACAGTGGCCGGCTGAAGAAAAGTCAGAGTAGACTGCTACAAAGAAGGAAAAGAGGAGAAAGGAAGTGTACCGATGGGTGCACTGTGTACGTGCATGTCTGGCCGGCTGCAATATGTACGTGCGCCCATGCACGGCATGGCCGGCTGCCAACTACACTGGTGGAGCGCCCTACATCCAGCGGGTGCGCTGACGCGTCCCTGTGAGAAAGAAGACAAAGTAGTCGCCGGGAGATCCGGCCCGACTGCTCAGCAGTCATCCCGAATCTCGGGGGCTACACCCAGCGGGTGCGCTGACGCGCCCCCGCGAAGAAGAAGACAAAGTAGTCGCCGGGAGATCCGGCCCGACTGCTCAGCAGTCGGCTCGAATCTCGGGGGCTACACCCGGCGGGTGCGCTAACGCGCCCCCGCGAAAAAGAAGACAAAGTAGTCGCCGGGAGATCCGGCCCGACTGCTCAGCAGTCGTCCCGAATCTCAGGGGCTACACCCAGCGGGTGCGCTGACGCGCCCCCGTGAAGAAGAAGACAAAGTAGTCGCCGGGAGATCCGGCCCGACTGCTCAGCAGTCGGCCTGAATCTCGGGGGCTACACCCGGCAGGTGCGCTGACGCGCCCCCGCGAAAAAGAAGACAAAGTAGTCGCCGGGAGATCCGGCCCGACTGCTCAGCAGTCGACCCGAATCTCAGGGGCTACACCCAGCGGGTGCGCTGACGCGTCCCCGCGAAGAAGAAGACAAAGTAGTCGCCGGGAGATCCGGCCCGACTGCTCAGCAGTCGTCCCGAACTCGGGGGCTACACCCAGCGGGTGCGCTGACGCGCCCCCGCAAGGAAGAAGATAAAGTAATCGCCGGGAGATCCGGCCCGACTGCTCAGCAGTCGTCCCGAATATCGGGGGCTACACCCGGCGGGTGCGCTGACGCGCCCCAGCAAAAAAGAAGACAAAGTAGTCGTCGGGAGATCCGGCCCGACTGCTCAGCAGTCGGCCCGAATCTCAGGGGCTACACCCAGCGGGTGCGCTGATGCGCCCCCGCGAAGAAGAAGACAAAGTAGTCGCCGGGAGATCCGGCCCGACTGCTCAGCAGTCGTCCCGAATCTCGGGAGCTACACCCAGCGGGTGCGCTGACGCGCCCCCGCGAGGAAAGAAGACAAAGTAGCTGCCGGAAGATCCGGCCCGACTGCTCGGCAGTCGGCCCGAATCTCGGGGGCTACACCCAGTGGGTGCGCTGGCACACCCCCACGGAAGATTGCAAGAAACAAAACAAGAGACAAAAGTAGAGTTTTATCCGGCTACCAGCAGCCGATAGAAGAGAAGAAAAAAGAAAAAGGGCGCTGCCAGACGCCTCGCCGCCTGGCCGGCTGTGCCAAGCCGGCTCGGTCACGTCCCGCCTCGCCGCCTGGCCGGTCGAACCTGACCGGCCGGGACCCCCCTTCGAGCACCCGGAGACTCGAAAGCTACACCCAGCGGGTGCGCCGGCGCACTCAGCAAGCGCTGAGCCGCGCCGGCTGTCTTCGGCAAACTCCACCTCGACGAAAATCAATGTGAGCTCCTCACCCGCATATTTTTTGCACCACGAAAGCATGGATAACCTCGAGCGATGCTCGGGGTGCTATCTCTCCGCATTTTATTACAGTTGCATCACTGTTCGCCCCGGCGCCAGCCAGAGTTGGCCCGGGGGCTGGCCGCTTGGCCTGAGACGTTAGTTCCCGTAAACGGCTTAGTAGCGTGCGCGGTACCAAAGGCTCACTCTTAGTCACAGACCGCAGAGCGGCTGCCCGGCTAGCAAGAGCAGACGCTGGAGGCCACCCACGCGAAAAACGTCTCGGGAGAGAAAACGGTTTGGGCGACCCGGTCGTTCACTTTATGAGTATCTGCTCGGTTAAATTCGCTCCCAAAGTCTGAGTATTGTACACTCCACTCCGCGGCCCACTCTCAGCCACAGACCGCAGAGCGGCTGTCCGGCAAGCGAGAGCACAAGCCAAAAAGCGGGGGGAACATGAAAAACATTGAAGGGGGCTCGGACGAAACCGAGTCGGCACCCTCCGCATAAAACTTGCAATGCTAAAAGCAATCATTTGATATATCTGCGTGGACTAACTTTGTCTTTTTGCATCATCATTTCCATGAACACCCGCCAAAAAACCTCCACCCAAGTTGCCGAGAGGCTTGGGGGCTACTGTCGGAGTAATTGGCCACGGATACCCCGAAGACGGCGAGACAATAATTCAAGATATCGGGGCTAGCAAAGCCCCTCAGTCCGACTGCCCGGCTGCTCCTGCCGGCTCCCCGTCCGACTGCTCTGCCCGGCCGAGCAGCCGGCTGCCGACTACGCCAACCAGCCGGCTGCCGACTGCAGCCCGACCCAACACCGACAAGACCCCGACATGACGGCCATACCACAGACGAGACAGCTGTACCACAACGCCATCATGTTTAGTGTCACTTGCCCCTGGGCACTATTTGTGAAGTGACCCAGGGAACAAGTGTGACACCCCACCATGCCTTGCCCATGCCATTACCTAGCTTACATCCTAAGCTACTTCACACTATATATAGCTAGCTCTATCCATCCATCAGGGGATGGACTCACGCCACATTCACTTGGCCACAAGTCCACTCACGGCCACAAGCCATGGCCATACATGGCCACTAGAGCCGGCCATACGCATGCATATACCAGATCAGATGCACTTGGCACTGATATCAGATACAGCTCTAGGAGCACTCTGTACCAGATATACCACAGATATTCAGACATGCAGGAGTAGGGGTATTATCTCTCCGGAGATCCCCGAACCTTGGTAAACTAGCGCGTGCTACTCGCATACCTGCTCCCGGGCCTATCAGCAGTAGTCTTACCCTCACACTAAGCCCTTGTGGCATCTGTCGACTCGCAAGCCCCCCGTGAGAATACCACAACAATAATCCAATCATCTATGTAAGCCCAGCTTCAATTTCTATTTTCTGTCCAAATTGGCACATTGCAAAGCAAGTGCTATCTAGACACCTCCTATTGTCCTCAAACTTTTTGTGCCATCTTACATATACAAATCATTGCCACACTCCAATATTCAGCTCCATTAAATCTTCCTCAGCAAATTTCTAAAGTTTCTATCCAGAGAGAAGCTTTGTGAAGGAAGTACAAGCTAGGATTATCCAAATGGTATAAACTTTTTTACAGTGCTTTACTATGCCCAAATTACCATAACCACAAAATTGTAGCTCAATCCACTTATCCATATTTCTGCCCGGTGTGGTACTTTGCAAAGCAAGTGCCATCCAAACTCCACCATTTGAGCTGAAAATTTGCCAAGACAGTCTCCCTAGTAGATGATCATCCTCAGCCAAAACTCAGGCCCATTGGCCTTGTGAATTTCCCGTACCGCTAATCAAACACTTGGCTGCTAAGTCATGTTTGAGCATAGTTCGGTCTCCTCGTGAGATTCTTCTGTTGTTATTTTGTTCCTAGCATCTACCTGGGGAGTGCCCAACTTACTAGACATGCCTAGGCTGCCCAGAACGCATGGCAACGCCACGGTCACGCGGTGACCACGCGGCGGGCATGCGAGTCTACGCGCTTTGGAGTTGGGGCCCTGGGCCATCGTACAAACCATGTGTTTATGCTTAAATAGATACTTATGTAACTAGAAATAATTTTTGGCAAAAATAAAGAGCAAACTATAAGGCAGCTGCAGTTCAAATTTGACCCGTTTCCTACTGAATCGACAAAAAATTGTCTTTTTCATGAGAGGTGGATAAAAACTTTTGACACCCAATCATTTTGTCAATTGTGCATTAAATATGGCCTAGTATTTTATAAAATTGATTTGGTCCAATTTTGCAACAAATATATGGTAGGTCCTTCACAAAAAAACTCATTTTGGGCACTCAAAAAATGGAAAATTGATTTTTCGTCCAAAGAAATGAAAACTCTCTTAGGCAACATTGTTTGCCATTCCAATATGCACCCTTGTGCACAATATGAGATCATTTGAATAAACTATGCCATGAATGTAGCCATAAGGTTGATCATTTCGCTTGAAAGCCATGAATCTTCACACATGATAGCTCATTTCTGAGAACACTTTTTTTTTAAATAATTACCATATTACAAGTTATTAATTTTCCTAGTAACTTGGTCACATATAATGACACAATGCGAAGGTTTTCCAATTTTTTGATTTATTTTTGAATTTTTATGTCCATTTCAAAATGCGGTCAAAACAGCGGGAATGACCGTTCCTAGCTAGTGGTTGAATCTTGGATTTTTTTGGTTTTTATGTGACTAAATAGATACTTTTGTACCTAGAAATGATTTTTGGAAAAAATAAAGAGCAAACTATGAGGCACGTGTAGTTCAAATTTGACCCGCTTCATGCTGAATCGGCGGAAATTTGTCTTTTTCACCTGAGGTGGATCAAAACTTTTGAAACCCAACCATTTGGTCAATTGTGCATTAAATATGGCCTAGTATCTTATAAAAATGATTTGGTCCAAGTTTGCAATAATTATTTGGTAGGTTCTTCACAAAAAACTTCATTTTGGGCACTGGAAAAATGGAAAATGATTTTTTCGTCCAAAGAAAATGAAAACTTCCTTAGGCAACATTGCTTGACATTCCAGTATGCACCCTTGTGCACAATATTAAATAATTTGAACAAACTATGCCATGAATGTGGCCATAAGATTGATCATTTGCCCTAAAAGCCATGAATCTTCACACATGATAGCTCATTTTTTACAACACTTTTTAAAGCATTGTTGTATTACAAGTTTATTATTTTTTCTAGTAACTTGGTCACATATAATGACACAATGCGAAGGTTTTCTAATTTTTTGATTTTTTTGAATTTTTCATGCCCGTTTCAAAATGCGGTCAAAACAGGGGGAATGACCGTTCCTAGCTAGGGGTTGAATCTTGGAATTTTTCTGGTATTTCTATGATTAAATAGATACTTATGTACCTAGAAATGATTTTTGGAAAAAATCAGTTCAAATTTGACCCGCTTCCAGCTGAATCGGCAGAAATTTGTCTTTTTCATGAGAGGTGGATCAAAACTTTTGACACCCAACCATTTGGTCAATTGTACATTAAATATGACCTATTATTTTATACAATTGAATTGGTACAATTTTGCAACAAATATATGGTAGGTCCTTCAAAAAAACTCATTTTGGGCACTCGAAAAATGGAAAATGATTTTTTCGTCCAAAGTAAATGAAAACTTCCTTATGCAACATTGTTTGCCATTGCAAGATGCACCCTTCTGCACACTATATGATATCATTTCAACAAACTATGCCATGAACGTGGCCATAAGATTGATCATTTGGCTTCAAAGTCATGAATCTTCACACACGATAGCTCGTTTCTGAGAACACTTTTTAAAAATAATTGCCATATTACAAGTTTATTATTTTTCCTGGTAACATGGTCACATATAATGACACAATGCAAAGGTTTTCAATTTTTTCAATTTTTTTTGAATTTTTATGCCCGTTTCAAAATGCGGTCAAAACGACGGGCATGTCAGTTCCTAGCTAGTGATTGAATCTTAGAATTTTTTTGGCGTTTTTCTGATTAAATAGATACTTATGTACCTAAAAATGATTTTTTTTAATAAATAGTAAAGTATAGGCAACTGTAGTACAAATTTGACCCGGTTCCAACTAAATCGGCGAAAATTTGTTTAAATGACCAAAAGTAGCTAGTAGGATTGGAAATGCATACAAATTGGTGATCATCCATAAAATGTGGTCTAATTAATTGAAAATTTTAGTGATGCCGTTTTGCAAAATAATTTTGGTAGTTGCTTCACGAAACCCCCTATTTTTAGCACTAAGAGATAATTTTAATAAATGCCTCATGTTTTGAACCAATCAGGAAGCAGCCCACGGATCACCCCCCATTGTAGTGGATCTGAGCCGTCCACACCCTCCTTCAGTCCCTCGATCCAGCGTCCCTCTCCCACCAACCCGCCCACCCCTCTGGAACTTTCCCCTCTCTCGCTCTCTCTCCCCTGCACTGGCAGCGAACCCTAGCGCTCTTCCCTCCCCTCCCCTCGCCGCCACCCCCACCCACCCGTCCCCTGCCGCCACCCACCCATCCCCT